>NC_056747.1:906184855-906282355 GCF_019279795.1 Protopterus annectens | reverse complement strand
TAATAATATCAATAATTTTGTGACTCAAAATATTATAAACTGTCACAAAATAAACCTTTCTACCACCCTGTAGTACATTAGCCTCCCTTTTAAAGATTTTCCTTTTATTTAGGGCCTCATTACAGACTGACTAAAAGTCTACTAATTTCTGTACGGAATTCAAAATAACCTTTTCATCATACCCTCTCTGTCTAAAATTGACACAGGTATTTAAAATTTCTCTCTCTACATTAACTTCATCGTTGCACAATCTACTCACCCTTAAAAGTTCATTATATGGCAGGGCTTCCATAGTATGTGGAGGATGACAAGTCCTACTGTCTAGAATATTACAGTCACCAGTACATTTTCTATAGATATGTTTTTTTACAGTGTCATCCCTAATATCCAATCTTACATCTAAATAATTAACTGATTTTCCCATCTGTAAACCATCAAATTTTACCTGAAACTGATTAACTTTTAAATTATTAATAAATAGGGGGGCTATATCAGCACCACGTTTACATAAAAAAATTAAATCATCTATATATCTACAGTACAAAACGACAAACTTATTAAAAAAATAAATCTGTACAAAAATTCAATCTCAAAAGGCCCATAAACAGGATACATGGATGCATATATGGATGTGAAAGACGCACATGCACACAGACTGTAACTGAAGGCAGGACTGAAGCCCCAGCTCTAGGAGATGTTTAGCAAAGACCTGCACATTGAGCCATTGTATGAGATTGGTGCCATTGTTTATCTATTCAACACTTTCATGCAAACTGCTTTTGATCTGACCATCAAACATACCGCAGTCATTTTTCCTCTCTTTAAACATCTGGAGTGAAGAGGTTAGTCACTTTCTATGAGAAAGAGTTTGTGATACCAATGTACACAGAGAAAGGAAGGAGAGAAAAAGAGAGAGAAAAGAGGGGGAGGCATGGCAGAGGTATTCAAATAGCTGAGAATAATCACATTCAGGAGGGCAAGGCATTCAGTAACAGAAAGTTAAAATTACCTTACGGGCTACAGTCTGCAAACCAAGAACAGTGTGTGTGTGTGTGAGTGTGTGTGTGTGTGTGTGTGTGTGTGTGTGTGTGTGTGTGTGTGTGTGTGTGTGTGTGTGTGTGTGTGTGCGCGCATGTGTGCGTGTGTGTGTGTGTGTGTGTGTGTGCGCGCGCGCACGCGTGTGTGCATGTGTGCTTGTGCGTGTGTGTGTGTGTGTGTGTGTGTGTGTGTGTGTGTGTGTGTGTGTGTGTGTGTGTGTGTGTGTGTGTGTGTGTGTGTGTGTGTGTGCGCGCACATGCGTGTGCGCATGTCTGCATGTGCGTGTGTGTGTGTGTGTGTGTGTGCACGCATGTGCGCATGTGTGCATGTGCGTGTGTGTGTGCGTGTGTGTCTGTATGTGTGTGTGTGTGTGTGTGGGTGTGTGTGCGCGTCTGTGTGTGTGTGTGTGCACGCACGCGTGCGTGTGCGCATGTGTGCGTGTGTGTGCGCGTGTGCGCATGTGCGCATGTGCGTGTGCGTGTGTGTGTGTGTGTGTGTGTGTGTGTGTGTGTGTGTGTGTGTGTGTGTGTGTGTGTGTGTGTGTGTGTGTGTGTCTGTGTGTGTGTGTCTGTGTGTGTGTGTCTGTGCGTGTGTATGCTTGCATGCTAAACTATTTCTTTACAGAACACCCTACTACTAAAGGTTGTGGATTTAGAAAAATGGTTGAATTCAAAGTGGAATTGGACTAACAAATTTCTGTCTTGGAGAAGAAAAGATCAAAGTACAAGTTACAGTGGCTACTGCTTCACAGAACAGGGATAAAGGCAGACTATCCATGCCTAGGTAATCCTTACTTTCTGTGTTTAGATGTGTGTTTTTATACCTAAGGTTAATGGACTTCTGGGGAAATTTTATCACAAAACTCGCACCTTTTGATAAAAACAACTGCCGACAGCATTATCCACAGAAAAGACAACATCATATTTCTTGAAAAACATATTACAGGTAGGAGGTATTGAGTACTCCAGTCTCCCTAATTGGCTAAACTAGGTAGGTAGGTAATTAGATAGTAAGTTAGTTGACTGGTTTAGTTCCACAAAGCTTGTGGCCTTTCTTCTGGGGGATACCTGAGACAGTATTTGCATAAATGTGTGAAATTTTTGCAGGTCACTGGGGAGGTTCTGCTGCTATCCCTTTTAATGACTACCATGGAGAAATTAAAATCCACATAGCCTATCTAACACCATCTCATGTAGCTGGGACTTCAGTTTAACATTTTATACGTAGCACAGCACTTCAAGAGCAGCAACCACTAAGGCTGTACTGAATTGTTAGTACTTAGGCATGAATCCAGGTACCTGGTGTGGGACCAGAAGTCACGGACTTCCCATCACACAGACATCAAGTAAGAGCCTGCTGTCTGCTATAGTTCACTGCAAGTTAACTGCAGGCAGCTTCCATCTTGTCTTGCTTTTTATAAAGGATACATGTATGAAGTGTGGAGTATTTGGTCTGTGTAAATCAGTGTTCTCAAAAATACAGTGCCAAAATTCAATGATAAACACATTACAGAGTCAGATGACAAAAATGAGTAATTCACATGATCAGCACAAGCATATATCTATACATAAGAGGTTCAAAATTCTAAACTCTCTTCATGTCAGTATTTAGATTTTGACATATCTGTGAACTACATTGATAAAACGGACTGGAGGAGTGTTTGCAGAAATACTACTGTTTCCAAGAACCACATTCCATAAAAATAGCTAGCTTTCAGAAATGTAGCCAAGAACCAAATTACTTCAAGATTTACTGAAATGTAAAATATATATGCTTCTATAATCTTGGTCAATAGATGTTTTGACTTTTTATAAATGGTTTATCATCTATTCTGATATATAGATTGTCACTAGATTTTTGAATGTTTTTAAAATACATCTTTAATTATGAATGATGTATTGTAAAATTTGTCACCTTATTTATAAACCTCATGCACAGTCCCATAAACTGGATGTGCATTGCATGCACTGTACACAGCCATTGAATTAGCGTGATTTACAAACCTGAATCACTTTAATGTTATACATACGGGGGTAGTTTATAAACAGATGGATACACATCATGGACCTAATGTTCCTGAATAAACATCTGTTCATAGTATCAGAATACATGCAACACTCTTACTGTATGTACAATATCCAAACCAAAGGGTAAAAATGTCACACAGACAAATCCTTCAGTAAAAACTACAAGAAAGACCCAGCCAAGCTAGAGTCTTCACTGTCTAATTCCTTAAACTTCCTGTAGTAAAGGTCATGGAACACTGTATACTGTGATATTGTTCTGTAGGTGCGATCAGCATACTTGCTGTCTAAACCTCCAACCTTATATTGATATATTTACTTGCAGGACAATGAATGAAGTGATGGAATTCATGAAGTCATGTGCCACTCGGTTGTAAATACATGTTTCTTTTGACAAAGCCTGTATGAGGCAGAGTCCATCCTATAGCTATTCAATGCCTTTATACAGAGTGCATTCTATCTACCCAGCACGCACATTGCAGTCATTTATCCTCACTATAGATATCTAGAGTGAGAAGGTTAGTGCCCATCGATGAGAAGGAGTGTCAAATGATGCAAATTTAAGTGCATTGTTTTTCATGTGTAGACTCAGGTTGTTTTCTTTTGGACAGATAGCACTCAAGTGAATCAGATTCAAAACTCAAAGGTGTTGTTCCCCCCTTTAGCCATATTGTAAGCATCTAGAACCATGGATTTGCATTTTCCATCTGTCTCTGTAGCCATCTTGGTTGAAATGGGCATTATGAGACAATGTAGCAATTGTCTTATGTTTACTAACAGTCACCTACTACTTAATCAAAGTGACACAGTGTGTGAAAGATGTAGTTATATAATGCTACTGGAAGCAAAGCTCTCACACAAAGTCAGTACAAACAAGAAACATCTTGTCAGTATCACACACCATTCTAAAGCAATGACAAGCAGCTCACATCAAAACACATATATCTGTATATGCTGAGGTACTTAAAGGTAAGCTACTTAAAGCACAAAGGTCTTTGACATACAACCTAAAATGAAGTACCCACAGCAACCTCACAAACACAAAACACAGGCAGCACCCATCATAAAATGATACATCCACGAGTCATACTGTTTCAAATTAAAAGCCCATAAGGCAGACTTCCACACAGTAAATATACTAGCCATAGATGACTCCATACTCTGACACACTGACGCATCCTTCATCAGGCTGCGCAAAGAGAGGGTCAAGGTAAGTTGCCTATCAGGCAGGCCCTTGCATCACAAGTACACAGATGATATAGTCATAGTGCATGTGGGTATAAGTAATTTGAGACATACCTCCTTGAACTTTATGAAGAGAGACATGAAGGAGCTCTCACAATGTGTCCAAGGAAAGCATGAACCTAGCTTTGAGCGGCATTCTGTCATCCCCAGAAATGATGCTGCAATACAAACAAACAAAAATATTGACTTCAACAGCTGGATTAGCTTCTGGTGTCTTTCTAAGGGGGTACAATATATAAATTCCTGGGATGAAATGGTAGACAGTCCTCACTGCTTTGACAGGGACGTCCTGCACCTGTGCAGCCAAGGCTAATTATATTAACTAAATTCTTATCCTCCACTATTGTACCCTTTTTACGCAACATTCAGTCTTCTAAAACTTCCAATGCAACAAAACAGAATCTGTATAACATAAAGGTATTGTTGCATAATGCAAAAAACATCATTCCTTAAAAGCACTACTTACCCTAGAAAACTGATATATGCACTATCATACTGTCCTGGTTTAAGACTAATCAGAGCATTTCATCAGTGCAATGTTTCAATACCTACTACATATTCAGGCCCACTGCACTTGGTGAAGACACTAAAGATAGCAGTGACACCATATTCTTAAAAACAGTTTATCTCCAGGGCCATTAGACACGATACTGACTTGGAACTCCTCCACGTTCAACTCAATATTAATAAAGCCCCTTATCATAACACAGCTGACTATATGGCCCTCTTCTATGTCCCCTCAGCCCAACCCTTCTTCCTAAATATGAGGGAGTCCATTAACATTAATTCAAACACAATTCATCTTTGAGACTTCAACTACCCCTCATTAACTAAAAGACTTACACAACCTCAAACATGTATGCCCAAAGATTTTTGGACTTCATCAACACAAACTTTCTGGACCAGCTAGTATGTACCCCTAGACGATGCAATAGAATCCTGGACTTGCTCCTTACCAATATGGAACAGCTTTGCTCTTCACTGATTGTCACTTCTTCTCTGGTCAAATAGGACCACAATTAAGTCACATTCACCAAAAGACAGAAACCAGAAGCATTATTCAATGCCTCAGTATTTACAGATTAACAGCTTCATAGATCAATCTGTGCCCCACCAAAGTAAACACAATGCTAAATTTAAGAAGACACCTATGTGGTGAAACTCAAATGTAAACAGGCTTTATAATTAACAACAAACAAAATCATTGCAGGAAAAAGTAAATTTAACTCTCAAGATGCTAAATTCAACAGGGAACGCCAGACCCTGATCAAATCTACCAAAAATAGCCACTGAGGTGAAGGATAACCACAAAACCTTTTTTAACTATATTAGAAATGATGTACAGCACTTTACAGAGCTAACAGTAAATGAGATCATGTATTCATATCCAGAAAACATAGCCATCCTACTAGCAATCACATTTAGCTCAAACTTCACCCCCTGTCCCTTCCTATATTCCAAGATCACATGCACACATCTACACCACCTCAAATCCCCCAAGGACAAGTCCTCAAGACACTATCCAAGGCAAAACACTACTTCCATGGGGCCAGATAACATACTGGGCTGCCTGCTGGTCAGCCTGAAAGAGGACTTGTCATATCCCCTAAAGAAAACTTGAGACAGCACACCACTGAATACACCAGATGAATGCTACCTGTCACCCAGTTTAAAAAGCACTTAAAAGTAAAATCAAGTTGAAGGTTGCAGGAGCAAAACAGGTCCAAAAAATGAAGCGTATCTCAAGACTAACTATGTAAAAAGAATGAATATTTAATTGAAGATAAGCGCTTTCACTGATAACACAGCTTCTTCAGATCTAAGTTAAAATAAAAAGAAACTTAAAATGATTCTTTTATATGATCACCTCTAGTGGTCAAACAAGCAATTACAGTGAAGAAAACATAAACTGATTCTTTTGTATGATCACCTCTAGTGGTCAAACAAGTAATTACAATGAGGATACATATAATGAATGAACAGCAAGTTGGATATACGTCATAAAATCACAAATCAAATAGATGTTAAATGCTCAAACAATGCCTGTCCTGAAAATACAGAAAATCCCAGTCAACTACATTTCCAAGTGGAATGACATGGAAAATATATAACCTATATGAAAAATGTCATAAATAAAAATGAGTGTTGAGGGGGGGGGGGGGGAGAAAAAGAGAAATGAGGCAAAATGCTAAATTCTTTTATATGATCACCTCTAATGGTCAAACAAGTAATTACAGTGAAAAAAAACATAAACTGCCCTAGCGAAACATGTCAATCTTGCAGGAAGATATGGTATTTTACCTCATTTATCTTTCTTTTTCTCTTCCCCCCCTTTAATACTCATTCTCATTTATGACATTTCTCACATAGGTTATATATTTTTCATGTCATTCCATTTGGAAATGTAGTTGACTAGGATTTTTTGTATCCTATGGACAGGCATTGTTTGAGCATTTAACATCCATTTGATTTGTGATTTAAGGTCATTATATGCATCCTTATTGTATTTACTTGTTTGACCACTAGAGGTGATCATACAAAAGAATCAGTTTATGTTTTCTTCACTGTAATTACTTGTTTGACCACTAGAGGTGATCATATAAAAGAATCATTTTAAGTTTCTTTTTATTTTAACTTAGATCTGAAGAAGCTGTGTTATCAGTGAAAGCGCTTATCTTCAATTAAATATACATTCTTTTTACATAGTTAGTCTTGAGATACTCTTCATTTTTTGGACCTGTTTTGCTCCTGCAACCTTCAACTTGATTTTACTTTTAAGTGCTTTTTAAACTGGGTGACAGGTAGCATTCATCTGGTGTATTCAGTGGTGTGCTGTCTCAAGTTTAATTATTTATTGTGTTTATACACCACTGACGACCGGAGCAGTTCCATAAAGCCTCTATCATGGCAGATATCGAATTGGATTATATACCGCGAGGTGAACACCATCGGAATATTCACATGGTTAATGAAGATTTGCAAAAAAGGATGCGGCAGTATTTAGCTGGTACAGTGACAGCCCCTTGGACCTCTGACTGTCTGGCGACCAGTGATGACATCAATGGTAATACAACAGATACAGAGAGGTTGTATGAATTGCTTGATGGGATGGAGAAAAGTTTCTTGAAACTGAAGCGCTTACAGGTACAGCGCCTGCATTTTCAGTTTTGTATAGACAATAACATAATTCCACGAGGTCTGAGGGTTTTCAACATGTCTAGCCAGGGTAAGGACTATCCGGACCTACTCACAGCATGGCAGAAATTGAATATTGGTTTCAGCTATCAATATCTGCAGTTGTTGGTGGATTTTTTCAAACCGGAAGAGGCTGCACTTATTGAAGACATTAATGGTAAACAGCAGGTAGTTTTTCAAGACTTTACAGCTGGTATTGTAGACCCACTTATCGAGAATTTATTAGATAGTGTTCATGCTTTTGAACGCAAACTTTTCCAACAGAAAAAGAACAAAATAATTAGAGACTTTAAAGATTTTAGACTGGGCCACATCTTCACTTGGCCCAGATATGGACAAAATGATTTGAACAGTACAAATACTAACAGTAAAGCTGGTGTGAACAGTGCCAATACCAATAGCAATATTGGCGTGGACATTAATTCCAGAAATGGTATGAGACATAGACTAGATGATAATAATTTGTACACTCCTTTGCATAGGCAACAGTTTTGTAACACTAATGCATGTCCTATTGTGTTGAATGGCCTGAATAAGTGTATTTCTAAAGATTCTGTAGATGAGGTTCAATCTAATTGGGAGGTGATTATCACATCCCCCACTCAGATTGATCAGCCGGAACAAATTGAAATATTAGATACCAGGCCGAATGACAATAGTGACAGGAAAAATACAGACTCTGATAATGCAATATGTTCCACCACTGACTCAGTGGATGTCATACATATCATACATCCAAGTGTAAGTGAGACTAATAATTTATATCCTTCAGTCAAGATTGTAAAGGATAAACCTTGCCAACTTACTGATCCTGTGGTTAGACCTAAAGTTAGGAAGAATGTGGGGGATGTTAGTCTGGATGCTAATCCACAGGTGTCTTTTCCCCTGCCAATTCGACTAGAGAAAGGCCCGAGAAGGGCAAGGTCTATGAGTCGTGGCAGGCAGAAAAGGAAACTTTCAGGGGAGTTTCAGCAGAACCGCACTTTGAAAAAGATGTGGAACAGAACAGACAAAACATAGTACACAATCTGTCTGATGTTGCACTCTCACAAGACGATTTCAACTTATTGAGAAAAGGGCTCAGCTTTATACCTAAAACACACAGTAAGTTAACAGATACAATTATTGACTTGAAACTTTATTGCAGGAATGTAATGCTGAAACTCCATTTTGGAGGTTCTGATACTACAGCATATTCAAAGGATGCATTAGTGTTTATACACCTGTACATCATCCACTTGTTGAAGCCCATTTTAGGCTCACAGAAGATGAGATATACAACTATTACAATCGAACCAAATCAGGTAGGATTTTAAGAAAATATGATAATTTAACATACCAAGAGAGGCAGAGTCTTAAGAGACTACAACAGGACCATAGAATCATTATTAGACCTGCCGATAAAGGTGGTTGCATTGTTGTGATGAATAACCTACACTACTATGATTCTATGTCAAGTATGCTGCATGATAAATTTTATAAAGAGATTGAGTTATCAGCAGTACAAGAAGTCATTTTATATGTACATAACATCTTATTAGACATTCATAAGAGTGGTGTGATTGATCGTGATTTACATGAATACCTTCTAGTGAAAACACCTTTGATTCCAGTTATACATGGCCTGCCGAAATTACATAAGAATGCCAGTGACCCACCCATGAGACCAATTGTTTCTGGCCTTGGATGGGTCACTGAGCATATCTCTGTATACATAGAGAAACATCTGAGGCAAATACTGAACAACTGAACAAGAATAAGTTTGTATTAAAGGACTCCAAACAGTTCTTAATAGAACTATATGATTGTTTTAACTGTAATGGCATCACTGATGAATTTATGTTCATGACCTTTGATATACAATCACTCTTTACGGTCATTCCGAACACCTTAGGACTTACGTTTATTTCTGAATATCTTAAGGAACATAGTGAGTTCGACATAGTGAAGATTGATTTATTGGTACACTTCCTGGAACTAGTATTAGAAAACAATTTTTTTGTTTTCAATGACATCATATACAAACAGGTAGATGGCGTAGCTATGGGCACTTCCTGTGCCAATAGCTATGCCAACATGTTCCTTGCGCATTGGGAACAGCACATCTTGTTCTGTGAGACATTATTTAAAGAACACGTTAAGTTCTATGATGTGTTTGTGATATGGAATGGCACTTTAGAACAACTTCAACTGATACACACTATCATGAATAACCTAATTGATTGTCTCAAATTTACAATGCAGTTTTCATATAACAGAATTGAATTCCTGGATTTGTATATTGAAAAACTTCCAAATGGTCTTATTAATACAGGAGTGTACAGGAAACCATGTCATGTTAATACCCTGCTCACGAGATCGAGCATGCACCCTCCTTTTGTATTCAGGAATGTTATGGTAGATCAGGCCATTAGAGCATCAAGGCTAAATCCTATGGAGGCAGGCTTCGTATCTGAACTAGGGGACCTTAAAAGTAGACTTCTGCAGAGAGGATACAATATCAATGAAATTGATCCTTCTCTGGAACGAGCCTTAGGACTACGCAACACTGTAGCTACACCATATTTTGGACGTCACAGTTCCAACACCCAGGTGAATAGGGAGCACGTGTTATCACATGTTAAGTTTTCAACATATTATTCATCAGATAATTATGAGATTAGGGATATCATCAATAAATATTGGTCCATCATGCATGTTGATCCCAAACTAAGAGTCATAGTTGGTGAAACTCCCAGCTTTTTGTACAAGAATAAGAACAATCTTAAAAAGATGCTATGTTACCCTAAGTATGGAACAGTAAACAAAGTAGCAGGACATACTAAACTGTGTGGTAGATGCAATTTCTGTCAATTTATTAATGAAGACAGTAACTTTTTACATCCTGATACGCTTGTCACTTATGAAATAAATGTGAAGGCTGACTGCATGACCACTAATGTGGTATATTTGGCCACTTGCCAGATCTGCTCCCATTTTTATGTTGGAAAAACCAACTGATCATTAAGGGACAGACTGAGGGAACACATCTATCATATAAGGAAGGGTTCACCTCATAATGCCCTAGCGAAACATGTCAATCTTGCAGGAAGATCGCACTGTTTTTGTTTTAGAGTACTTGAAACTATAGTTCCTGCAATAAGAGGAGGTGATATTAGGACACATACAGAAAATAAGGAATGTAATTGGATAGTTCGGCTTAGGGCAGATAAAGGATCTGGCCTCAATGATAGAGCCTCGATAAAACCGAGATTAAGAACACGCAGGAATATTAAATAGATTGTATCTGCTCTCTCTAGTGACATCTGCACTAGTATTTTACCTCATTTCTCTTTCTTTTTCTCTCCCCCCCTTTAATACTCATTCTCATTTATGACATTTCTCACATAGGTTATATATTTTTCATGTCATTCCATTTGGAAATGTAGTTGACTAGGATTTTTTGTATCCTATGGACAGGCATTGTTTGAGCATTTAACATCCATTTGATTTGTGATTTTAGGTCATTATATGCATCCTTATTGTATTTACTTGTTTGACCACTAGAGGTGATCATACAATAGAACCTGTTTTTGTTTTTTTCACTGTAATTACTTGTTTGACCATTAGAGGTGATCATATAAAAGAATTTAGCATTTTACCTCATTTTTCTTTTTCTCTCCTCCTTCCTCCCCCTCCCCCCTTCAACACTCATTTTTATTTATGACATTTTTCATATAGGTTATATATTTTCCATGTCATTCCACTTGGAAATGTAGTTGACTGGGATTTTCTGTATTTTCAGGACAGGCATTGTTTGAGCATTTAACATCTATTTGATTTGTGATTTTATGACGTATATCCAACTTGCTATTCATTCATTATATGTATCCTCATTGTAATTACTTGTTTGACCATTAGAGGTGATCATACAAAAGAATCAGTTTATGTTTTCTTCACTGTAATTACTTGTTTGACCACTAGAGGTGATCATATAAAAGAATCATTTTAAGTTTCTTTTTATTTTAACTTAGATCTGAAGAAGCTGTGTTATCAGTGAAAGCGCTCATCTTCAATTAAATATTCATTCTTTTACATAGTTGGTCTTGAGATACTCTTCATTTTTTGGACCTGTTTTGCTCCTGCAACCTTCAACTTGATTTTACTTTTATATTCCCTAAAGAGTCTATTTTATATCAGCCTCCAAACAGACTTTATGGCAGATGAATGGGGGATAGTAATAGTCACCCCCTTACACAAAGGTGGGGTGTCAAATGACTAAGGTTATTATAGACCCATATGCCTGACCAGCCTCATCTATAAGTCTGTGTTCATTATGAAATTATTAAATAAGGACATGGACAACCTGCAAACTCTTAACCCAAGCCAGTTCAAATCCTGCCTACTTAACTTGATCAACTTCTTTGAGAAGGTTACTGAAGTAATGGATGAGGGCAAATCAGTATGCATCACATATTTGGATCTTGCAAAGGCATTTGAAAATGTCATATGTTTAGACATCACAAATAAACTCTCCCAGTTAAATGGAAACCCTCATGTAGCTCATTGGATAGCAAACTGGATCACAAATGCATGAAATCAGGGTCAATGGCTCTACCTCCTGCAAAAGAACTGTCACTACCAGTGTATCCCAGGATTCCTTCGCTGGGACACTCAACTTTGGCATTTACTTCTCAGAGGTCAAAGAAAATGTTAAGGGTCTATGGTTAACTAAATTTGCCGATGACTGCAAAGTTGGTGCTATCATAAACTCCCCAGAGGAAACCAAGGTCCTAGAAGAAGGCTTTCCTCAAACAAATATTTCCAAGAAATAAGTAATAGTATCTTTCAGCAAAAAAGACCACTCTTGTAGATATCACACTGATAACACACCCCTGCAATCTGATCCCATAGTCAGACGTGGTAAACTAAACTGTAGGGAAGTCCTTTTTCATTGCACAGATTACATCTAAAGGTATGATGTTCAGGTCCAGAGATGTAATCATTCCACTGTACCTGGCTCTCATTAGGCCACTCATTGAATATAATGCCCCTTTTGGTATGTAACTGTCCAAACACTTGGCACAACTGGAATGACCACAGTGCTTTTCTCAGCAAAAAAAATCAGGGGCCTAAATCACAAAAACTATGCAGACCATTTCAAGGCATTGTCCCTCTTCTTGGTATCATACAGGCTACTATGAGGTAATCTCGCCTTGCTTATAGAGCCTCTACACACTCTATCCTGTCAGACCGATTATATATTTGCAAGTCCTGTAGTAGCAGAAATACCTGACCAAGGGATCTGAATCTCTTTTTCAACACAGAAGAGTTAAAATGTCACAGAGACAAACCATTCATTAAAAACTCCAAGAAAGCCTAGCTAAGCTAGTGTTTTCATTGTGTGATATCTAAAACATCTTGTAAAGGAGGCCAGTGGGACATATGCAAATGACCCCTTAAGGACATCAAATGCTTCAACTACATGGATTCAGAATGTCCATGACTTTTTATTTTTTAACAATTTATAGCTACATTCAGATCAATAATGCCAAACCCACTTGCTGTGGATATGCATATTTCGGCCTTTTAATTATGTTATCAGCACGGCATAAGTTGATAGTTTAGCTATACTTCAGAAAAGCAGGCTCTTTAAACCCAGCTGATAACCATAAACATTAAGTATATATTTTTTATCAATAAATATGATAAATCAGCTTGGATTTTTTTTTTTTTTTGCATTTTTGCTGAACGTCTGTGTGACTTGTTTCCTTTGGTTTGAATGTTAGTTAGGCACCATAATGCTTATGGGCACCAGCTGGGTTAAAGACTCTGTATTTATGACCCCCCAAAATATGCTGGGTATTTCCACTTCAAACCCACACAAAACTGAGTGGAGTTTTGGGCAACAGCACAGTTTTTAGGTGGTGCCTATTGATGGAAGAGTTGTATTGACCAGCTAATTTAGACGTCATCTGTGGTCTACAGTATCCTCTAGACAGGAAAACTGAGATCACAGACTATGCACTGAATCAGAGCTAGCCATTTGACAGTGTGAAACTTGGCTCTAGATGATCTGGTCATGATGAGTAATATAACCAAAAATGGGCATAGATATTGGCCAATTATAAGAGGGTTGAAAATCCAACCTACATCAGATACACATGTTAACAGTAGGAAGGGTCTATGTGCTTATTTTGGCCACTGTGTGATCACTATAAAACGTAGTAGCCCTGGAACAATAAGATACTGGACAGCCAGTGGTCAGTTCCCTAGCCTGGGATGCCTGGGATATGCATGGGATAGGTCTGTTGAGTGAAAGCTGGAAATAAAAAAACAATCAACCTACCAAACTTAAACTATGGACTGATATACTCAGTATATGTTCCCTGATATAGAGCAGCTTGGAAGTGATTGATATGATTGTAAGGAGGAGGCTTGACATCCTGTGAATCCAGCAGGCAAGACAGAAGGGCATTGCAGCAAAGCCACTTAACTTGGAATCCAATGCATGCCTCTCAATTGCCCCAAGCTTGACAAAAAAATCAATTTTGGGCCTCAAAATAACAGGCTTCCATTAATTTGCAACTAGCCCCTTTAAATTCTGATTTTTTTAACTAGTGTTTACCACTTGATGGTTGGCGTCATTATGCAACACTGAAGTGCACTGTGGTGGCCTAGACACTTAAATATGAACATGATAATGTTAACTGCACTGTGAGCAAGCAGTTGGAAGTATAATATTTGAAATGAGAGTAAAAGTAAAAAAAAAACACAAAACATCAAGGCAGGATTTGTTTTGTGAACCACAACTTGCATGTGACATGAGGCACACAGTGTCAGACTCAGATAGGTGAGAGGGAGAAAGAGAGTAACTTGAAATTGAAAACTTTTTTACTGTTTACTACACAGCCTTGTTAAGCTGTGCCTTACCTTACAAAGGAGACTTCTCTTACAAGACTCCTCCATTGTAACAGTATAAACTCATCAGAGCATGAGTGGCCAAACTTTTCATGCCATTGGAGCTTTATGTTACCTTAACAGCAGAGAGACTTACTCTTCCTCTCCAGCCAGTATTCTGAACTTCTTACCTGCTCAGTCCCCAACTGAACCCCCACCAAAAGCATACCTAAATGAAAAATAAATCTTGTGATGATGTGAGGTAGTGCCAGTGTTTAGCACCAGAATACTTAGGTGTATGAGGGAATTCTTTTAGGGTTTTGATAACTGTGGAGTGGCATGCTTGTAGCAGAAAATATATTGTTAAGTTTTATTTAATGTGTTTCAGCACATGACATCAAGTAAATGAATGTGACGTGGATACATTTTACACATTTTATACATTTCACATCACAAACCTTATATGTCACAGACTATTTGATTTGAAAATTAATTAACACATCAATTTCATAAATTAAATTTTTTTAACCTTTTGGTTTCAACCCTATATCATTAACTGAATTCAAGTGTATTGATGTTGGTGTTTCATTATATATATCATGACACTTGAAGGTTTATATTTTTATACTTTTAGGATTATCATGTCTTAGTAACTCTGTGCTTATATCTACTGAGTACTTTAAATATTTCAGTGGAAGGTGTGCACCAGCAACATATTGGTACAAAGTTATGTATATTTATAAATATTTATTTATAGTTAGTTTGATATGGATGGGTATTTTTATATCTATGCATATACCATTGTTTATATTTATATAAATATTTTTTACAGTTACTTTTGTATATCTACATTTAATTGATGCTAGCAACAAATTTTATCAAAACACTAATGAGTTAACTGGTATTAATGGGAGTACTATATACTTTTTTAGGAGTATCTGATTGGAGGTTGGGTGGTTGGAAATCTCATTATTTTATTGAAATGTGGTTTATGTCATTGAAATGTGGTTTTATTTTATTGAAATGTGGTTCTAATTGATTGTGATTTTATGTCTGAAGAAGTCTTGTTATCAGCAAGACGAAAAGCACTTCACAATAAATATTTTTTCCTGTGAGCAACATTGGCAGTTATCTTTTGGCTCTCATAGCTTTATCTCAACAGTGCTGCGTGGCAAGGTGTTCTCTGACCCGTTTTTTTTTTGGTAGTGCCAGCAGTGTCAGGGGAGTAGCCAGTGCATGTTAAAATATGCCAGCATAGCTATCTGCAGTTTTGTAAATAATTATATGTCATTTGAATATTTGTACAGATGCTTGTGTTAAAAATGTATTTGTAAAGTTGCTTGTGTTAAAAAATGTATCAGCAGTGCATTCTGCTGAACAGAAGAGAAATAGACATGTATGTCAGACTGTATTGTTGTAACTAATGAAATGTATATATTTTAACAGAGGATACTGGAAGGGAAGGAGTTAGGTGCAGCCCAGCTAACCTTAAGAAAAATAGCCTGAAATTAAATGAGTTGGTTTAGGACATAAAGATTTTATTTCACAGGTCTGAATGCAGCCAGAGAATAGCTTGTTAGTTTATGCAGGAAGGGTGGAAGTGTTGGAATTCTTTTACAGTTTCCAGATGCTGTATTGACCTTAGTTAAAATTGTATGTATGTATTGTGACACATCAGTGTCAGATCCTGGCTCAGTCTCTAGTGAGAGGGTAGTGTGGGAGCCACAGAGTCAGGTGACCAGATGTGATGTCATTCTGCAGCCAGCACTGAAATTGTATTTGAATACTAGTAAGAGATGTGAGGTGTGCACTCTGTTTTTGGAACTGACAAGACACTCTTCCACTTTTACCTTGCTTTGCTTTAAGTACCTAGGAAATAGTAATTCTTTAGTTAATTAGAAAAATATAGTGAGATTAGCTAATTGTAGTTTTTCTCTGTATCTGTCTTTCTATCTGTGCTGTTTTTTTTATATTTCCTGTGATTGAAACTCTGGTGTTTATTGTAAATAGATATTCAGTATTTTCATCTTTTTTATTATTGTTTAATATTAAATATATCTAAACCTTTCATTGTGGCTGTTTTTTTAGAAAATATTTAATCTTTGAGACTGCATTTATTTAGTGGCACTGTGGCTCCACTTTCCTGAAAGTCTTGTAGCTTGGTAACACACTGCCATTTGTATAAGTATTAGTTTTTATAAGTGCAAATAGGTACCCTGGTAAGATCCTTAAAGTAGCTGGCTTCAGATGTTCTGGTAGCAGCAGATTTACCTTATAGTCTGGGTGGAGGTGGTAGGGCAGGTAAGCTGTGCCAGCCTTTCCTAGGTGGGTATGTGTGTGAGAAAATCAAATCTCAAAAAGAGTGTGTGACAGCTACTTGAACAGGGACACTGAGAGCACTGATTTCATAGAGAAGGTGGTGGAGGATTTGGCTTGGAACATCCGGCTAAGGACTCAGCTCTATAGTGGTCAGTGGGGAGTCTTATTTGGAGCCTGGAGAGAAAGCCCAGCCCCAGGACTGGAGTGTGAATTCCCTGTGTTCTTTTAGGGGAAACTGTACTTGGTGTAGAAAGCTGCATCTAAAAATAGTGTGTGTTTATTTTTCTTACAATATGAACATTCTCCACCAGTGTTAGTGGTGAGGATTGAGGCATCTTAATCACTGTCCCAGAGGAGAGACCTCACAAATATAATAAACTGATATTGCCTTCTGTGAACCGTTATACTTCTAGAATTGGCTTTAAATATGTAATGCAGACTCTGTTTCATAAGTATATGAAGGAAAATGTGCACATCCTCTCAGAGAAACCATTTTTTTAATAATGCACCCAAGTTTAATAATAACTCCCCTGCAGCAAAATCAAAGATTTCATGTATGAACTATGTGGGAAGGTAAGTAGTTTATATTTTCATTAATATTTGCTAGCAAGGGTCAGTGGGAGAATTTAATGGTAAGAAGCATGTTACCTGAAATTAAAGGTACAGTTTCTTACTAAGAAACAGTGTGGATTTACATATTTTTGTTTTCAGTATTAAGGAGTACAATGCACATTACAATTTAACCAGGCATATGCCAGTACTCACTGGGGAGATGCCATTTGTTTGCAAGGCTTGTGTCAACTCATATTCTTGCTGGTGGTGGTGGTGGTGGTCTGTCTCACACAAACATTCTAGCTTTCTTGGAAATCACTGAAAACTGAAGGCACTAAATAATGACAATAATTTCATAGCCTTTAATCTTTATTCTTCAGAAAATGAAAGCTAATGCAAAACCTGTTATTCTAGCAACTTTCTTTGTTTATAAGAACAAAAGTAAAAATGTATCCCTGATTTTGGGCCATTGCCCCCTCTCCCAATTATTTTTGTCTTTGTCCAGAATTATTGGAATAACATTTTGAGAGAGTTATGTGTTAAGGTTATAAGATTAGGAAGGCATTACAGGTTTTCATATCTGTGAGTGCACATATCAAACACTAAGGGAAGAGATTTAGGATCCAAAAAAAGAAAATAAAAAACTGATGACTGGTCAGATGATGGAATTCTACAATTGGTTCTTGCCCCATTGCAAACTGAATGGGCCAAAATAATAGCCTGAGATATGATGATCAGACAGCAAGAAATAAAGGCATATGGAAAAGAAAAATCATGGAAATTTATGAAAAGTATGCTAGCTTGTGATTTCCAGATACATCCTTTGCAGAGGTGGTATGGGACTTCATAGAAGATTAGAGATAAGGGATGGTGTGAATTGGCATCTTATTAGAGATCTGAAAATAAGGAAATGGATCTCCTGTACATGTGTTGGTACTGTGAGCAGATATATGTGTTATGCTGATGGTTCCTGGAACAATATAAAGTAGTTTGGTAAGAATGTGGAGGATTATAGAGGAGGTGTTTATTCAGAATACAAAGTGACAGTAGCAAGTGAAGTTTTTAATAATAAAACATAATTATTCAGGTTGTATTTTGTGAAATTTGGTCACTTCTAGTTTTTTAAACTTGTCTTTCTGAGTGGTCATATCCAACAATCCTATTGAGGTTGGTGAGGTTACACTATTAAGGAGACAAATGTTTTGCTAATTAGCACCCAGATTTTTGGCCAAATGTTCTTATTTGTCATGGACCTTTGCCCAGATTTTTGATGTCTGCAGCTGGAGAGGTAAGATCCAACATCTACTACCCAGTGAGAGGACAGATTAGAGATGGTATGGGACAGTCTTCTGAAGAAAGTGAGGGACATTATCAGAATTAGTGCTAGACTTGTGGCAGACAACAGTGTAAAATAGGCAGTATTCATAATCTCAGACTATGCCCCACAATAGTGTTGCTATAGTGAGGAAAGCAATGCATTCAGACAGCAGTTGCAGAATCTACTAGATAAAGCAGGACTATGTCAGCTGGTATTAATAATGGGGGATCTGAATGTCCATATATGGATAGACAGAACAGGTTATGAGGACTGCCTTGGTTCACATGGATCAGGCAATAGGAATAAAGAAAGAGAAGCCATTCTAGACTTCTGTTTGTCAGATGGCTTGATGGTAGCCAACACATGGTTCTATAAGACAGACAGTCACAAGATCACATATGTGATTGGCCAACATGCAGCATGCTACTTCTGTAGACTTCCTCCTAATAACAAAATGGCACTAATTAGAGATTGCAAAGTTATCCCCAATGAAATAGTCGGCCCACAGCATAAACCACTGGTGGCAACACTCAGCTGCAAGCAGTGGTCCAAGGAGACTCTAAGGTCAACAAAGACTTATTCTGGAGATCTGGAAGTTAACTGAAGCAAAATCACAAAAGTTCTAGGAAATATCCATGGCTTTATCACTTTAGGAAAAAGAGTAAATGGAAGAGTGGAAAAAGAATGGCAATGTCTCAAACCAGCTTGAGTGTAGACTACAGAACTGATATGCATCTGAGCCAAGTTTAGAATTAAGGTACACAAGGAAGGCTGCTGGTGGAATTCAAAAGTCCAGAAAGTTACCAAAAGAAAAAAAGGAGTGTAGGAAAAAGTGGAAGATAGAAAAAATACAACAGGCTAAGAAGAAATACTGGACGGCTAACAAAGAGGCTAAGACAGCAGTGATAATAACAAGTGGCTCAGCGGATGGCACAAACAACTCTTATTTCACAAGGCAAAGACAGAAAGATAAAAAAGATAGTCAACAGACATCCCTCTTAAGGGATGCCAGTAGCAATCTCCTCTCCAGTCTACATGACAACAAAGACAGATGGAAGGAGTACTTCCAGCAGCTTTTGAATGGAGAAAACCCCACAGAAGTTGTACTGGCCCAGATGCAGCCTACAATGAAAGAGGAAGAAGACCCACCCTAGAAGAAGTAAGAACAGAACTAAGGAAATTAAGTCAGAGAAGCAGCAGGCTGAGATGAGGTCATTACAGATATGATAAAGATGTTAGGTAAGTTATGGGAGAAATGGCTGCACAGGGTACACACAACAGTATGGAAAGAATGGTGTATCCCAGATGACTGGATAATAAATATTCTCATGCCAGTGGTGTACAAGCACAAAGGGGACATTCACAACTGTGTATTGTTTAGATGTATCAAACTCCTGTTGCCATGCATGAAAGTGGTGGAAAGGATGGTTGATACATAAATATTGATAGCAGTAGAAAGTATGATGGGAGCAGTTCAGATTTAGGTCAGGATGCAGCACAACTGACCCAATATTTGCAGTGAGACTTCTAGTTGAGAAGAAGTTAGAAATGCTTTAAGAGCTCAGCTGAACATTCCTAAACTTGAGGAAAGCATAAGACAAGGTCCCAAGAAAGCTGATTTGGGCAGTCCTATGATGTTTCAAAGTCCCAGAAACATTGGTAGAATTAGTGCAGGCTATGTCCAAGGATCCAATGACAAAAATACGGGTGCTGTTCAGACTCACAGAAGGATTGCCGGTGGGAGTGAGTGTGCATCAGAGTTCAGCTCTGACTCACTGCTGTCCACACTAATGATGGACTGCATTAATAAACTATATTAATAAATATCCCTGGAGGGGATAGATCAACAAAACTGCTGTATGCAAAAGATGTGGCATTACAAGCAGATTCTGAACGAGAACTTCAGCAAATGATAGTGGAATGGAATGCAAAACTGAAGGCAAATGGGATGAAGCTGAATACAGACAAGACAGCTGTTATGGCAGCAAATGAGGGAAAATCAGAAGAAGATAAACATTGAAATAGAAGGGGAAATGGAGGAAAAGGTTAACAGCATCAATTATCTGTGAGTGATTGCTGAGAACAATGGATGTCTGAAAGAGGTCAAAGCTAGAATCTGAGAGGCTGCAGCCAAATGGCAGAGTGTCAGGAGTAATGTGTGACAGAAGAATGACAAAGAAGCTGAAAATTAATATGTACAAAACAGTAATGTGTGTGTGTATGGTACAGAAACATAGTCAGTGAAGGCAGATCAGTTGAGGAAGCTAGAGATAATGTAGATGAAGTGTCTGAGATAGGTGGTAGGATGCACTCTGTTGGACAGATGAAGAAATTAGGACATCAGAACAGATATCAAAGTAGCTCCAGTAGTAGAGAAGGTCAAAAAGTAGAGATTACAGTGGTTGGGCCTCATATACAGGAAGAAAGAAGACTATCTTTTAAAGAAGATTTGGGAGAGACAGAAGGAAGAAAGAGGAAACAATGGCATCCAGATGGATGAGATGCATGAGAGAAGACCAGTGACAGTTAGGCATGACTGTTGAAGAAGGTAGAAGCATGACAATGAATCGAGAGAGATAGCAAGAGTTGACACAGCATACCAAACATGTTTAAATGGAAAAAATAGGGTTGATGATAATGACAAGGTTACAGTATGACCACATAGATTGCTGTCTTAGGTCAACTTTTGTTTGTGTGTCAGCAGTATTCCACTGACAGCCTTCATTTGCATAGCTGCTTCATACCTGTGTTCTTCTAGGTATGCAGCAGCTCCTCCCAAGGTACTTCACAGCCCACCTTTTTTTGTGAATTGTGTAGTCCTCTGGTAGATACTGTCTACCACATATCAGCCCAAAACAGCTGTGGACATTGTTTATAAATTCCTCTTGTAGATACATCACAAGAAATGGGCAACATCTGATGTTAATGCACACTCCCCCTATCATATGGCTTATTACTTGATAGCAGCAGTTGTTACTGAGATACAGACAGGACAATTGTATGAGCCCAAGTGTCCAAAAAAAACGTTTTTCTCAGAAATTTAGTTGAAAGTGACAAAGCTGACTGCAAACATTGAACTGCTACAACTATAAAATATACATTTTTTTCCAAATAACTGTGGATGGAGTAGAGCTTTCCAAATAAATTAATTGTGGTAATCTTTGTCTTTAAAGCAGTGTTTTCAATTAAACACAGTCTGGAGTGTGAAACTGTTGAACAGGCCAAATTGAACAGATATATTTCAGACAAAAGTCCTTAAATGGTTGTTGTCATGTACAATTCATCAAGAAAGAAATGAAAACAGCCACAGTAAAAAAAGAACTCCCTGATGAAACCTTTGACTGCCGTGGTACCTATTAAAATTCACCATTGTACCTTAAAAAAAAAGCACAGGAGAAAGTCAAAGAAGCAGAAAAGTAATATGTACAAATTAGTTGAGGACGCTAGAGATGATACATAAATGTGTGTGTATGCACACGCACACACACACAAAACCCCACATGCGTACACACACACACACACACACACACACACACACACACACACACACACACACACACGCACACACACACACACACACACACACACACACAAACTTAGGAGCCTGCATGAATATGTATATACACATGCACAAGCACGCACATACACACAAACACAAGAGCATATGGATACGCACACACACACACACACACACACACACACACACACACACACACACACACACACACACACACACACACACTCACGCACACACGCATGCACACACACACAAACTTAGGAGCCTGCATGAATATGTATGTACACATGCACAAGGACGCACATACACACAAACACAAGAGCATATGGATACGCAGACACACACACACACACACACACACACACACACACACACACACACACACACACACACACACACACACACGCACACACACACAAACTTAGGAGCCTGCATGAATATGTATGTACACATGCACAAGGACGCACATACACACAAACACAAGAGCATATGGATACGCAGACACACACACACACACACACACACACACACACACACACACACACACACACACACACACACACATGCACAGTCCAGATGTTTCAAAAGTATCTACATGAGGCCTTCCTCTAGAACTAATAGGTTATTTGGGCCACTTACAGTTTATTTTTGTTGTCGGGAACAACCCGGTATTTTAACAGTGATAATGATAATAACAGCTTTGGCATTCAGCCAGCATGTTCTCTTTTCTATTCTGTGACAGTCTATCAGTCGCATATTAAAGCAGTGCTGGTTTTAAAGAGAAGTTCTGATCTCATGTCTGCTTCTGTAAGGTCATATGAAGCTACCTGTTGAATGTTTTCTTGTGTACGCATTGTAAATAGATTACCACAGATCTACTGTTATAACCTGATATCCTGTCTCAACTATACCACTGCTTTCTCCTCTGTATAATATATCATAAAAACAAATGTTAAATCAAATATTTTAATTTCTTCTTTTGCAAAAGATCAACTTAAACAGAGTATTAAATCTCCAGACAAGTGAATATAATGATTTGATATATGGATGCACCACATTTTTCTCACGTATTATTCTTGGACAGAAGCATAAATGAATCACTGTTAGCAAAGGGATTAGGAAGCAGCAATGCCTCTTCTAAGACAAGGCCTTCCACCAGACCAGGGTCAGATACTGCCTTTGCCATGGTAACGGTATGCAGCACCCCCGCATTTCCTGTGCAGAGTACTTCATTTCCATATTGTACTGACAAACACTGCTGTACCAACTTTGGTATTTCTGAAACAAATTCATAATTGGACTGGTTCAGTATTTTTATTTTTTTTTTTCAGCACGAGTTCTTTTTAAAAAGATTTAGACAGGGAAGGTTGTGTGTTCTGTGTGTATGTATGTGTAAATGTGTTGGTGTTTGTGTATGAGCACACAAATGTGTATATGTGGGTGTGGGTGGGTGCACATATGAAGCTGCAGTACTGTAAACCTTCACTAACCAAGTGACCTGTTGCTGTCCCCATTATGTAAAACTATTCCGTATTCCTCCAAGCAAGCGGCAACAAAGTGATAGCTTTTAAATTATTCATATGATGTGTGTGCTCATTACAGTACCTAACAGAGGAATTAATAATACCTAATTGTTCTGAGGCCAAAATTATATTTATGTAAAACAATGCGAGTTATGAGTCATAACACTATATTCGCCGTTAACAAATGTCTGCACATTTCCTTTCTATTATTTTGCTGTACAAAAAGAGGCAGGACAGTTTCAGGGCTGAAAAGTAGCTACTTATTTCTTTTTCTTTCTTCAGATAAAAATTGTGAGTATACACCCATCAATAGAGCTCTTCCATTCAGAAAATCTAGAGTCAGATGTTACGGCAAAAACATTCCAGCAAGTCTTAGAAAATAAATAGTAACATATTTGCAAAGTGAAGCATATGGGTTACAAAATGCAAAGAATGACTCCACAGGCCTTCTCATAAAATACCACTTTAAAAATACATTACTTAAAAGATATTTTAATTGTGTTTTTTTTCTACATGCGCTGTTTGATCACAGTCTTCAACTGTAATGAAATATTTTACTTTGTGTCAGTTCATTGTTCCAGATATTTGGCAATATAAAAAGTGCTGATAAAAATACGGGTGGAGGGTGAAACAGTTAAACACTGCTGTGCTGTTCTGCTATTCAGCATCAAAATAATAATGAATCTACTGCTCCAGCATAAAGTGTTGCATTAACAGCACAAATGAAGCCTATGCAGAGCACTACACAGTATGCTAAAATCAGCCCTCCTACAGTTTTATTACTGGGCAGGGGGTTTGGTACCACATGCAGATTCCTGCAGTAAGATATGTATTATGATGTGAATTTGTTGTAACTTTTGAAAATTCAGCAGTAGGGTTGGTGTCTCAACATTACTTTTTCCATACTCTTCCTCTCCACAAATATTGAGTGGGACCACATGAGGAGGATAGTGTTTAGTTCTGGAGACCAACAGATGTTAAATAAATTAAGACTGTAATATGAAAGATATAATGCTGGTATATAGTCTACATCAGAAAACTTAGAACAGAAATTACTAGAATGCATTCCATTTTACATGATGACTCAAGATACACCAAGGTTTCTATCAATGAAATTAATATTTCTTATAAGAAGATCGACCTGGCACTTAAAGATCTTTTTGACCAGGGGGGTCATCGATTATGAAACCTATCTGTATTTAGAAAACCCCAATCCCCAGGTACCTTCCATTTTTGGGATACCCAAGGTTCACAAAAACATGGACGAGCCCCCACTTAGACCCATTGTTGCCTCAGAGGGTCTAAGAGTACTCCATAGCCAAGTATTTGGATTGGAAACTCAAATCATTATGGGGAGGGGAAATGCACCTTCTCAAGGATTCATGGGAATTTTTGAGTAAAGTCAAACCAGAACATTTTGTCACCTGACATAATATTCGTCACAATAGATGTGGTAGATTTATTTTCTGTTATTCCACACCATACAGGTATCACTTGGTTAGAAGAAGCCTTGAGGATGAAACCTGGAGTAACAGAAACAGAAATCTTCCTATGTTTAGAACTGGCAGAACTTGTCCTCAAGAATAATTTTTTATTTTTTGAGGGCGAGTTTTATCGTCAAGAGTCTGGAGTTGCTATGGAGGCCAGTTGTGCCCCTACTTTTGCAGACATCATAGTATCAGTATGGGAACAAAAAATTGTTTACAATTGTCATTATACTAGATACTGGAATTTATACACAAAATTTCTTGATGATATTTGTATTTTTCGGTTAGGGGGACTAGAACTGTTGGATGAGTTTATCAAATACTTGAATCAAACTACTGATTTTTTTTAAATTTACCTATCAGGCTAATATGCAAAGTGTTAACTCTCTAGATGTCTCTTTGCACAAGGCTGACCAACGGTTTAAATCAACCATTTTTAGAAAGCCTACTTTTTCTAATACCTACATCAGTGTCAATAGTGCACATCCACTTTTCCAGAAAAAAGGGATTGTCAAAGGACAGTACGTACGTTTAAGTCATATGACATCTGATGATGCTGACTATGAAACTGAGTGTATGCTCCTAGAATATATGTTTTTAGAGTGTGGCTATCCCCGGGAACTTATAACTACCATCGAAGTTGAAGTTACAGATGGTAGGAAAAATAAATACAGTCCTATTTTGGGTATGGGATCAAATTTTTCCAACAAGCATGGATCTTGACCCTCCAATGACATTAGTTATAATAGAGCTTTTGTCACTGGTTTTAGTGCCAATACTTATTAAATCAAGACTATTGTGCAAAGAGAATGGGATAGATTTTTCAGAGTTCACAGATTTACCTAATTTAAAAGGTAAATCTATTAAAGTAGTGTTCAAGAAGGGACACAACATGAAGAACATTCTAGAATCTTCCAAAAATTAAAATATTTTTACACATACAAGGAAGGGTTCTTACAAATCTGGGGCCTGTACCCAGTGTACTTATATTTCCAACAAGGAACAGATATTTGTTACATCCAGACAAAAACTATTAATAGCTAAAACCTACAGTAACTCCCAAGGCCTAGTCTATTTAGTCTCTTGTGGTGTCTGTGACAGTTTTTATGTTGGGAAAACTGAAAGCCAACTGAAACGGAGAATTTATGAACATATGAATGATGTTAATAAAGGAAACACCAACAATGCACAAACATACATTATCATGCCCTAATGCCAGTTTTTCCTTCTCTGTCATTGAAACAGTCCCTAAAGAACTGAGAGGGGGGCCTTGGGAGCACAAGTTAAAATATAGGGATACTTTTTGGCAGATACTATTGGAGTCCAATAGACCGCCAGGTCTAAATAACTACATTTCCTTGGTATTTTTTTTTCATTTTTTAATGACATAAAATACATTTATTACATATAATTGATTTTAAACTAGTTGTTCAGAAATATGTATTTTTAACATATCTGGTTTGTAACTTATTTACTTTCATAAAATATTTTTAATTTATAGTTTATATTTATATACACTTTTTAGTAAATTTTGCATCAATTTATCCAGCCTTTTACATGATTATTATTTATTAACAAATTTTAAATGTGTTTATTTACTTTTTTTATGGCTGTGGCTTTAAATATTTGATGGATCAATTAATTAAGTAATTAATTAATTAATTAATTAATTAATTAATTAATTTGTGTATATAAAGTAATGGAAATTGTTATCCTGTTGTATGATCTGAAGAAGTCTGAGGAACACTTAGATGAAAATGCTTTTGTACTTCTTTTTGCAGCGTTAAATATAGGAAGTTGGCATTTATTTCCAGCAATTCTTTGTGTGGTACCGATGTGCAGTGTCCGGACTTTTGGTTTTCAAGTGAGCTGTTACTACTGCCATGCATTTGGTAAACACCCTAAAGGCTGCGGTGAGACCAAAGGGCAGAACTCTGAACTGATAATGATTGGCTCCCAGCTGGAAGCTGGGACCGCCTGTTCATTTTTATGTGATAGTACGCATCCTGAAGGACTACTGAGCACATCCAATCATCCTTCTCCAAAAAACAGGAGAGTGGACTGAACTATGACCATCTGGAACTTGGTCTTTCAAATGTATTTGTTTAAGATGCTGAGATCCAGAACTGTTCTCCAGTCCCCTGTTCTCTTTGGTACTAAAAAGAACCTTGAGTAAGTTCCGGATTCTTTCTGGTCTGGGGGATATGTTGGATTACACTTTTGTCTAGCCACTTTTTATTTGAATTGCTGCTTGTTACCTCTGACTGGGTGGGACATCGGAGAATTTCTTTGAATTGGTAGAACAAAGGGAAAATGGTACTATATAACCTATGGAAATGATCCTCTGCACCCAAGTGTCTGTTGTTTGCTCTAGCCAGGCTCTCTGGTGCAGGGACAAGCAACCACCAATTGCCACCAGAGGTGGACAATTGGGTCTCCTTTCAGGAAAGCTGGAAGGGTTTTCCAAAGAATTAATCTATGTATCCTTGGTTCTGTGGGCCACCACTGTCACGAGAGTGGTGTCTACCATTAGAGTTACCACATCTTCCCCTGGCGGAACCTTCTCCAGGTGTCCTAAAAAGCACATTGTGATTTTTTGAACCACATTTTACTACCATCTCAATGACTCCTCGTACGCCCACAGCAGAAAGGGTCTTTCCATCCTTCTCACACTTGGACAATGTATCTTTTACCATATGACCAAAAAGTGATGTGCCATAAAAGGAAGCATTGAAAAACAATGACTTAAAGAGCCCTGCAAAATCACACAAATGCATCCTAGCATGTGTCTTATGGAAATGCCTTAACCTGCTGCCCTTGAGGTTCATTCAGCTATGTTAGAGATAAGCCTCATGGAAGAGTTGGAAATGGACTGTAGGGTAGTCAACCGAGAAGTGACTGATGTCTTCACCTCTTCAGCAATGGTTCCTGAGAAAGTGTCTGACAGTTCCTTAATCAGGTTCCTCTATAGTCATGTGAAGTGTGCCAACTAGTTCAGAGACCTTAAAGCAAAGGTCGCTGAAGCATACACATGCTTCCCAAATCTGTTCATAGCCTGTGACTCTTTGTTGGGGGAATGAATAGAGGAATTTTATTCCGCCAATTCCTTCTTAGTGGCTGCCGTCACAACCATGGCATCCACTGGTGTCTGTCCTCTGAGGGTGTCATAATTTTGTCAGGCTTCCCGGGGAAGGGCTCAGTAGTGTCAGAATCCTTCCATGCCCTCTGAGAGACTAAATCAATGAGCAAATCAGCGGGTGGGATCACCCTGGAGGTAGATGGGCCAGTACCAAACATCTCCAGGAGTATAGATTCTTCTGATGAGGGGTTTTATTTATTTATTTATTTTATTTTGCATTTGTTGACCAGGCTAGTCCAACTGGATATTTGTCCATTTTCAGTGGAGGCCCAGGGAGAAAAGCTCCACATACAGATGAATATTTACAAGGAATTTGGTACATTACATATCATTGGATTTAGCTTATTAACAAGAAAGAAAATGACAGCAGCTATAGATATTTATACAGAATATGTACAATGACCCTATTAAACTATAAAGTCACACAAAAAGCCACACAAGAATCCTAGTCTGTAGCAGTTGAGGATATTCATATAAAATATATACAAGCACACTATTCAACTGTAGAATAACAGTTTCCAGGGCTTCTAGCCACCTCTCTGTTTCAAGATCTTGAGGATGTCTCAGAATGAGACATCATCTGGAGGTGACTGTGGGTTCCTTTGCCCTCATCAAAATATGTACCCTCTGTGACAGATTCAGGGTAATCTATATTCTTCCTCTTGCATGTCCTTTTTAGGGACCTCCTCAGTGGGATACTCCAGTGAGGTGTCAGAAGACATGGGGATACCTTGATGGGAAGCCTGGAGTTTTGCTGTTGACTGTCCCTGCAGAGAGGATAATTGAGACTCAAGACACAGAGGTGGAATGGAAGTCAGAACTGAACTGACCATTGCCAAGGCTCTGAGATGCAGAGATGGCTCTAAAACCATGGACTCAACTGCAGCACCTCAGACCTGATGGGGTAGTATCAGCTCTGAGAGCTTTCCGAATACAATTGGACTAAAGTGCTCAGAGCAAGTCTTGGATCTGAGGATACAAAGATTCTCTGATCCAAAGCAGATGGGTGCAGATTACTTGGATCCAAAGGCTCTGAAACCTCGATAGGAGTCAAA
Organism: Protopterus annectens; assembly: GCF_019279795.1. NCBI lineage: Eukaryota > Metazoa > Chordata > Ceratodontiformes > Protopteridae > Protopterus > Protopterus annectens. The sequence goes on along the minus strand of NC_056747.1, from coordinate 906,253,064 downwards.
GGAGGAATTGGTAGTGGAGGTGTTGTGGATGTACAGGCCTCCTGACCCGATGAGGTAGGAGCCAAGAAAGGGGTAGTCTGACTCTGTGCTGAGAGGATCCTTCTCACTAGCCTCTCTACATCCTCTTTAGTCAGACTTCTAGAAGAGCAGGAGGATATAGCAGATGGAGATTTAGGTATCTCCAAAAATGGAGAAGGTACTTTTGAAAGAACTGGATCCAGTGATGGGCAGTACCTTGTTCTAGGCAAAGTATGTAAGGTTGAATTTAGTGTCTGATCTGAGGTCTCTGGATCCAACAAATTTTTGCTTGTGATAGACTTCAGATCTGAAGAAGCTGTCGAATCCAATGATAGCTTTTTAGACGTTGTCAGATCAGAGGAAAGTGATGGATCCAAGAGTTTTTGCCCCTTTTTCAATTGATCCGATAAGACCGTAGGATCTGAAGAAGTCCTTTTTACTGATTTCTCCGAGGACCTGGAGGATGCAGAAGAGGTGCTCAGAGAAGCATGAGATATCTTCTTTGGTTTCTCTTAGATGCTCCAGAGATGGCTTTGTCAAAGGAATAAGGCAAGAGACCCTTTAAAATAAGTTTATTTCTATGATCTACTAATGCTCTAGAGTTGAAAGCATGGCAGATCACACAATTTTCCTGGAGATGGAAAGGGCCTAAGCAGAAAACATACAGAGTGTATAAGTCAGAATGAGGTATCTTCTGACCACACTTTCCACATTTATTAAAGCCTGCCAGGCTTTTCTCCTTTTCAGCCATAACATACAATCATCAGATACTACAACAAATGATCAACAGAGAAAAACAGTAAGAATACAATTTATATATATATATATATATATATATATATATATATATATATATATATATATATGGATTCTATACATTTGGTCGAATTACACTTAGTCGAAAATTATTCCAGGCATTTCACTTCACTGAAAGCTCACTTGACTGAAAGCTCACTTGGTTGAAGTTCATTTGGTCGAAAATAGAATATAGCCCCTGCCCCACTGCAGTGCAACTCTGGAGTGAGAATATTAAATAAGGGGGGGTGTGGGGGGCTTTGGGGTGTGGGGGTCATAGCCCCCACATTATGCCAATAGTTTTTACTAAAGATATATATATCAATACATTTCTAATGGATAAACCTTTTTATAATAGTGAATACATTAAAATTATGTGGGGGGCTATGCCCCCCCGCACCCCCCTTATTTAATATTCTCACTCCAGGGTTGCACTGCAGTGGGGCAGGGGCTATATTCCATTTTCAACCAAATGAACTTCGACCAAGTGAGCTTTCAGTCAAGTGAGCTTTCAGTGAAGTGCAATGCCTGGTATAATTTTTGACTAAGTGTAATTTGACCAAATGTATGGAATCCATATATTGATATATATATATATATATATATATATATATATATATATATATATATATATATATATGTACTAGAAAGGATTATAGAAGACATGTTTTTTTTTAAAGATGCCAGAAAGAAGTTGGAAAACTACCAACGAAGGTAGTAAGACTACATGGACGTATTGGGCAAAGATGAGAAGAAAAAGAGAATGAGAGAAAGATACTAACAATAGTATCACCAGTACACTAGTACAAAGGAAAAGAATTAAAAGGGAGATAAATTTAGAGAAAAAATATGGAAAAAATCAGTTATCTATTTAGTAGCTTAAGAGCAACAGAAAACCACATCTTTCACCTAGAGAAGGCAAATGAGATTGGGGGTAATGGGGGTTGGTGCATTCTGGGTAAGGAAGAAGCTCGAGAGTTCAAGGTTGCCATGAGCTTTTACAGTGGCTAAGTCATATCTAAGAGCATGGATCTGAGCCCATCAGTTGAGGACAGAATAAAAGTTGACAACATCAGATCAGTGGTTTCAAAATAAAGCGTATGCCAATATCTATGCAGCAATGGTTATGTTTTCAACATTTAACATGCAAACAAACTACAAATTTCCCAAATATGTACTATCCAGCCAAATTAAACAACTCATTTGTAAATAAAAATCTCTTGTCTTCACTCAACAAAAAGGAACATGCATTGATCTGGCTGATGCTTTTAAGCCAACATTATTCTAAATGATAGTAATTCACCTGACGGGCAGCTGGCCAAGAAAAGGATCCATCCAACCCCACTTTCCTGTGCAATTACCCAGTTATCACTAATCAATTTTTTTATGCAGCTTTAAGATAATGATATATACTGAAGAGCATTGTCTGGGCAAAGCTATGATAATACACTTCATTACATATTCTCAACTCATGTACTTACTAAGAAAAATGTCTTGTAAAGGGCATAGGTTCATAGGTTCACTGGTTTATATTAGGTTAATGACCATCAGGGTCTTTACAAGCCTAGCTGTGCAATCCAACACAGTTTTGTCCTGGAGTTTCCTGGATGCCTATATAGTGGGGCATGTTAGTAAAGACATACCTAAGGGTTATGTTTTTGGGGGTTTGTTAGTTGCGGATTAATTCACTTACTGAAGACCTCTGTCCATCAGAGATATGGGGGCCAGACCAGGAGTGAGTTTGCAATTTCCCATCGAATGATCAAGGTTTCTTTTGAATAGGGTCAGAAATGAACTCTGCTTCATGTAGATGGAGGGGGGGGGAGCTTATTCCATAGTACAGATATCTTTGAGATGCATATCAGTCTCTCCAGAATGTTGTATGTATGTCACAGGCAAAGTTGAGACACATATCGGTCTCTCCAGAATGTTATATGTATGTCGCAGGCAAGGTTCAGATCCTTGAATCTAATGTTTCTGGTCTGTTTGTTTTGCAGATGTGCAAGACATCCATCAAAGCTGAATGTGAGGATGCTTTATATGCTAGGCATAGATTACCTCTCAGTAACCTGTAGGAGACAGAGTACAGAGATAGAGCTATAAGGTGATCTGTGTAGAACAGGATATTCATACTCTGGATTCTCCTGAAGAGGAACCTTTGAGAGTGTTCCACCTGTTGGAAGTACCTGGTCAGGTGCATGCCAAAGAGGGCATTGTACTCAATGATGGGTCTGATAAAGGCTGAGTAGATTGGTACTATAACTTCGTTGGCCCTAGATACTATACCTTTGTTTATGAGTTGGGCAACATAGAATGATTTTCTCACTATCATAGCCAAGTGTTGGTCGAAGGCCAGATTACAGTCTACATATGTACCCAGATCCCTAATTACTGGCTCAGCTCTTAGGGGTAGCCTATTGATGGAGTAATTAGTTTGGGTGGATTATTTTCCAAAGGGCACCATAATGCATTTCTTTGGACTGAGTTTTAATCCTTGACTTTGGCACCAGTCATTTGTTTGTGTTAGACCTTCTTGTGGGATGTTGCTGTCATGTGGAAATCTATGATAGCTCCTAATTTACAGTAATCTGAAAACTTGGTGAGCCAGAGGCCTTTGACACTAGCCTTTACTTCTGAGAAGTAGATGACAAACTGGAGTGGACCTAACATGGAGCCGTAGGGTACTCCACTGGTGAACAGTCTCCTGTCGGAGATGGTCTCACCATTCCTAACTTATTTGGTCCCATCTGTGATCCAGACAGAAATACAGTGAGTTATGTAGGATTTGTATGCCTTGTTCTGAGAGTTTCTCAACAATACCTGAGTGAGCTATTGTATCGAACACCTTGGCCTGGTCAAGGTATGCAGTATGCACCATTTTCCCCTCATTCATAGCTGTGGTGACCCTTTCAAAAAGTGTACCAGGTTGAGTAGGCAAGGCCTTCCCTTAACAAAGCCCAATGGAGATAGGTCCAGTGTCTGTAGGTTATCAATATCCTTGTTGATCATTTTCATGGTAATTCATTTCACAGCTTTGCATATCATACTTGTCAGACTGATCAGTCTGTTGTTCCCGGAGTCAGCTGATGGTCAACCCTTATGAAGAGGGATGACCATTGCAGCATTCCATTCAACTGGTATGTAACCTGTTCTGAGGCTGTGGTTGAAGAGTGCCTCAAGTGGTCCTGATAAGTCTTGTTTTAGGCTATTTAGGAGGCAACTGGGGATATTGCTGGGGTCCATTAAATCAGTGTTTTTGGCCTTAGTGAGCACCACCAGGACCTGCTCACTGTTGATAGTTGGTGGGATATGGTAAAGGATTTCACAGGTGGAGGGAGTAGGGGGTGAAGTTAGAGCTAAATTTATGGAGTAGGGGTTGAAGTTAGAGCTAAATTTATCAGCCAGTACATTCGCTATGTCACCATGGTCAGTGAAGATTTTGCCATTTACCACCAATTCTGCACACTGTTGAGTGTTACCTTGAAGGTTCCTGCCAAAGTTGAAGAAGCCCTTGTGATTGCTCTTAGCTTGGGGAGGCTATCCTGACCTTGTATTTGGCCTTGTTGGAGTTTATAAGGCCTCTTAGTTTCTTGTTTAGTTGACTTAGAGAGCTCTTGTTTCTGAGAGTTTCTCTTCCTGATTTTGACCATGACTTTTTTCTTTTATTATATATCCTGTTAAGGTAAGGATTTCACCAATGGGTTTTGTTTTTGGTGTAAGATCTGAGCTTACTTCTGGTAGGCACAGCAGCCTGAATGCAGCCATTTGCAAGTTTGCACAGGGTTTCTGTAAATAATTCTGCATAGAAAGCTGTGTTGTCAGGGTTTGGAGGAGGGCATGAATTTTGATAAACTGTCACTTAATAGGACATAGTTAGTGTTAGAATTGTTACTAACTGTTAGTAGTTTATTTGGCATTTCCAGCATTTTGTTTCAAGATAAACATCTTTGTGGTCTGACCTCACCAATGAGTACATGACATGACATGGGGGGGGATGCAATGATTTCCCATGTTGGTGAATACTAGGTCTAATATGTTTGTTGCTCTGGTTGGAAACTATTTGGTTCAGGGTGTTTGTGTTGATAATGTCCAGGAAACGTGCCTGTGAGTTAGAGGCAGTGTATGTTTCCCAGTCTTTAGAGATGTAGTTAAAGTCACCAATGAATAGCATATGTGGTTGGATGGTGAGTACTTCTACTAGGTCTAGGTAAGAGTTCATGGGTCATAGAAGACAACCTGTAGCTCACCACGACATGGTAAAGAACCTTGTCTATGGAGACTTGGATGTGGATGAACTCCAGGTAAGTGATTTGTTGGCCAGATATCTGTCACTTAGGAGAACACTCAACTACTTTTATTTACTATGTTGGCAGAGAATAGTTAATTCCAAAGAAGATAATTTTGGTGCTATATTTTACATCCAAACTATCCCTAAATTAGTTAACTTTTTGCATATAGGTTCATAGGTTCATACTAGGCTATCTGCCCTAGGGCATTTATAAGCCTAGCCAGAGTATGTTTGGCTTTCGCCACCCATTTTAAATTAATTTTGCTATGCCCTTTTTCGAGGTTAGTATACTGTGCCTCTGTGAAATTGTTGAGGAACCGGATACGTTTTCAGTGTTAATTTTGGATAATATGGCAAAGGAGCTATTGTTGAATGTCACTTTCAGTAAATGTTAACCTTTTGCTCTTTTCCTCACTGTTGTATGACCATGGAGTTAGTATATATAATATGGGGGTGTCTTTTGTCACATGTGGGGTACAGAGCAGTTTATTCTATTTGCTGAAAGTGGCTTTCAGTAACAGTTTTTGGAATGATTGTCTGTTAGACACTTTTCATTCTATAAATCTTCACTAATTCAGTTGCTGCACAACAGAGCTAATCACTCATTGTACACAAGGCTGCTTTACTAACTAACCAAAGCCTTAAACTACAACTACGACATGTTGTGGATTCCTACATTCCATATCTGGTATTTTATGGTATTTTCATTGTATCTAGTAACTGAGGTAAATAGACAGATGAAAACAACCCTCTACAAGTGATGCAATTATGCATACTACTCAACCCATAGGAGTAACAGCATCTGAGAAATACAATTACTTAAGCAATGACAGTTCCACTCTGTGAAGTACAGTTCTTACTTTTGTGAAGTTTTCATGCTAAATTTCTCACCAAGATTTATCCCCACCCCAATAGACATGAATCAGCCTATGCATTTCCATGGTGAAAAAGAGATAAATGAGACTTGTGTAAGTATTAGCTAACACTTATTACGCCATTTCCTAATATGGCTGATGCATCAAGTGGACACGTGATATCTAGATGCCTGCAACCCAAGCTGAAAGGACCATGTCATGGGAGGTTGCCACTCGATGGCTAAACTAACCAGAATCAGTGAGACCATAGCGTCACCCAGAGCAGATGATGCTTGTGTATGTAAGATGCCATGGGAAACACCTGTTCAACATACATGAGGTGTAGGAGTAGAATGGATCCCGCAATGATGTTTACACCACACCTTTAGCATGTGTCTATCCTCTACCACATTTTTTAAAATGTAGAAATTCTGAATGAATGCATGACATGCGATGCATGATACCCCTAGTGCCACTATTGCTAACTGTGCTATGGTTACCAATGACAGGTACTGGACAGACATACAACAAAGTACACAGAAAAACTTTTGATATCATCAAACTACACAGAAAGAGTTAAAATTTATCACCGAGTGAGTAACTGCATGCCTAAAGGTGCACAGGTGTCTGGATGACTTAGGAGGAACACTTCAAAATATATCTGAAATGGTGTGTCAATTTTTTCTTGGCACGCTGTGTCCTCCACAACCTGACCATGTAAGCACCTGCCACTATACTATGTGGGCATGACACCAAAAACAGACTAATGAATAGGAGTATGCAAAACAACTGCCACAACCTTTTATTAGGCCTTTGCTCATGACATGATATCAGACAATGAGGAAATATTCTAGGTTGAGACTAAAATAAGTTCAGTGGGACTAGTGTTGTACCCCAGTTAACAAAGTTAAAATAAAAAATAACTAACTAACTATCTAGCTGAAAGAACTAAAGAAATATATTCGTAGAAGTAAAGAAATACAGTTGCTGTCAAGTGTCTCTGTGTTTGGAACTACAGAATTATAATTCACACTGAAAATATGTCTCATGTAGACCGCAATGGAACACATATGTTACAAGAAGGAATGTGACAGAAAACTGGAAGGTTTACATCCATACATTTGATTTATTCTTCATTGCAAGCAGATTATCTGAAAAGTCTAAAGAGTTGCACATACATGGAGAAGATGCCATAAAGGTATTTCACTCTTTAATCTTTGTTAATAATGAAAAATACAAAATAGCAGTACTGAGAGAATCATTCAGTAACTGCTGTGAGCCTAGAAAGAAGTTATTTATTAGATATGTATTCCTTACATTGGTATAATCAATGCAAATGTTATGGTGATGAAGAATGTGAATTTGGTGAGGTGTATGGTTCTTTAATATGTGATAGAATAATTTGTGGCATGCAAATAATGAAATAAGGGGTAGGATTTTAATAGAAACAGACTTGACCTTATCAAAAGCTGTGAATGTCTGCAAAGGAAGCAAAATTATCAATGTACAGACAAAAGCATTAACTGATACAAAAGATGTATGTAAAAGAAAATATGAGTCAAATTCAAAGGCAAAATGAAAAATAGAAGCATGATGTGTTGCAAATACAATAGGTATAAAATGTAGGGCCTTGACAGAATCCAAGATGGAGGACAGATTAAACGCTACATCACTCAAATTGAGAATTGCAGTAGGTATGGCTATAAGCATGACATTAGTGACTGCCTAGCCCCTAAACAAACTCGGAGAATTTGTGCTACAGAAGGGCAATTTCTAAGCTATGTAAAAGAAAACAAGCATCCTCAAAGAAATGTGCATGTTGTTAAAATATGAAATTGATCTGCTCATTGTAGGAGAGAAAAGACTTGAAAATATGAAATCTGGAAATGCATCAGAGGCAATAAGAGGAAATTGCAAGGTGGTCTGTTGGAAAGAATGCCGAAAATTAATGAGTAGAATATTTAATTGATGTTAGAAATGTGCAGAGTGCACATTCTTGTAAGAAGATACTTAAAATATGTGGGTCTATTGGGCACTTAAGAGAGTGTTATATTTGTATTGTTAAGTAGTTCCCGCCAGCAGCTGACACCATTGGGTCAAAACAGTTAATATATCAGTGCAAAAATGATAAGTTCAGTAATCTTTTTCAAACAGCTACACCTAACTCATTCAGATCAATGCATCTCCAGAAGTTTGCACTCAGGTAACTTCCAGTGGCTGTAGTTCAAGCCTTTCACCAAAATCAAGTTGTATCCTCACAGTTCAGACAAGTATTCATGACAGTAGAACTATAAGTGTTACTAAAGAAGTTTAAATAGCTGAGCATTCAGCACAAACTAAGCTTTATATAGGTACCATGCAATATATTTTAGATTTTGAATCAAATTTTATGTCACATTACAGTATAATATTAAATTTTGCAATGTTTTACAAACAACTCGCAATATCTCAGTTACCATTCAAGCTATGCATTTGCTCTCAGCAGTTTGCTCATCCAACTGTGAGGTTTCATGTGACCCTAAGCAGTTCTCTTTGTATTGCTTGAGTGTTGAGATATTTAAAGAAATTATGACAATCTAAACAAATGGCATATGAGCAGCACTTAACATCTCTTCCGCTGTACTATACAGATAAGTATCAGTACTGTTGTCTTGCCTATCATGCAAGCAATGTAAACTTTACAATAAAACATTTTGATAACTTGCATGTAGCATGGCTTTTCAGTAATTAAAATAAATATGAACTGATGATATTTTATTAGACACAATGAATCACGATTGGGATGATCCTAGAGAAAAACGTGGAGGCATCACTAGAGTTTAGTGAATTCTCTAAATATTTGAGTCTGTCTTGTGAGAAGCTAGGAATAGTAAAAGTAATTCACAATATTAAAGCAGAAATTGCATGTACTCTAATCAATTCTGTTCAAAACCTTAGTCATGATATTTTACATGACTTTGCTGATTTGTTTAAAAGGTTGAAAGCTTTCCAAGATTTTATTGTATACAAATTGAACTCAACATTGTGCCATCCTCAAAAACTATCTGCAGGAAAAAGAAGTAAAGTAGAACATTAGCTGAAGAGAACAAGAAGCCTATGTGCAATTAAGGAACAATCAGAGCCATCATAGTGGGTGATGAATATGGGCATTATATTATAAAGAAAGCCAAGATTCAAATTTATATTGACAAGAGCTAAGTAAAGTTTTTAAAATAGAACATTACCCACTACTTACTATCAGTGAAGTGGTCGGATGATTACCAGTGCTGATTTTCTTCTCAGACTAAGTATAAACCATTAATTCTAACAAATAAAGCTAGATGCAATAAGCATCAAAATGTCTACTTTAATTCTCCACTGGAGGGTGCAGGTCCCTTAGACCTTCATTTCATCCACACCAGGAGTATTGCAAAGATCTGTTTCCTGAGTAATTGAAGGTTTAGGAGTTGATTTAAACATAATTGATGATCTATTGGTGTGCTCTCAGAAAGAGCCAAAACAGCTGCCGTATGGATTAAGACAGTGTAAGAAAAAACTAAATAAGATGAAATGCAAAATCAGAAAAGCAAGTCTGAAATACATGGGTCATGCTCTGTCATTAGAAAACTGAAACCTTATCCGAGGGGGGGGGGGGGAGCAATTGTGGAAATCCCAGAAAACAGAAGACAAGCAGGCATTAAAATGTTTCAGTAAATGATGTACTATCATTCTATGTATATACCTAACATGTCCAGTAAACTGTGCCTCTTAAGAAAACTGTTACCGCATGATGTAGCCTGAGCATGGTACTATGATCACAAAAGGAGTTTTGAAGTGTTCAAGACATTAATTACAAATGGTTCAACATTAAAATGCTATGAACAAAGGTGGCTGTGTTGGAAGTAACACCAGTCAAAAATGGTATAGGAACTGCGATCTTGCAGGAGAACATACCTTTCAGAAAAGACCATTTACAGATGCACAAAAGTGAGATGCTCAGACAAAAAAGTAAATTTTAGGAATAGTATCTGGATGTGAGAAATTCATGAATATGTGTATAGTAAAGAAGTTCAAGTGCAGACAGACCACAAACCCTTGTAAAATGCTTCCAAAAGGTATTTGTACAAGGCAGCTTACAAAATATATTACATAGCTTACAAAAGTGTAATCTAAAAGTGCTTTACAGTCAGTCAAGGATATACCCATAATAAATGCAGAAAATGTAACACATTTACAAAATAAGTTTAAAAAACTGTTAGAAGAAAAGCTGGAGATTCTTTGAACAATTCAACACTTACCAAAGTAGGGAGAAGAAGAATAGAAATTTCAGAGTTGTAGTGATACTGATTTAGCCACATGGTTACTAAAAGATGTCACTACACAACACTACGTTGAACAAAACTCATCCATAAGAATACAAAATCAAGCTTTCTTTTTTCTCAAGGAAGACATCATTTCTGATCGGGACATGATGTTCAATGCTGGCAAAATTATAATTCCCAGACAACTTATAAAAAACAGTAAAGTGCAAAGAAAGCAAAAGACATAGGCTGGGATTTAAAAATGCAAAACACAGTACGCAGTCCTGTTTCTACTGGGATTGCTCATTGCATTATTCCAGAGCAATTTTGAGACTGCTATAGTACTGCAGTGGTGAGAAGATTCCTGTCCATAGTGCTACTCTGGTCTTGGTAGCAAAGGCTGCATGCAAATACAGTAGTCCAGGGGAGTGGCTAATGCTATTTAGCTATGCACAATTCCCTGGAACTTTTTGCTTGGATTGATATACCATGATAGAACAATTCAAAGAACAGCTCCACCAAGCTATTTAGAAAGCAAAGCAAAAAAAGAAAAGTCTACATCATCTTTTGATTATACAAACCCATTCAATCCAGTTAAGAGGTGCAATGTCGTCTGTGTGTGTGTGTGTGTGTGTGTGTGTGTGTGTGTGTGTGTGTGTGTGTGTGTGTGTGTGTGTGTGTGTGTGTGTGCTTGCATCTGTAGGTGCCTATGCAATGGCATTTAGTGGGTTGGTAGGAGGAAAGTACAGTTGTACAAGTCTTACTTAACCGTAGCAGTAGATGCTTGAATTTCACAATGCCTCAGTGGTATATAGGTTCTTTGTCTGTTTAAACACAGTACTACTACATTTCCAGAGCTCAGACTCCCATCCACTGATTCGCCCTCCATCAGGGGAAGCCTAACATCTGTCACAGAAGCTTAGTTATATACGCTTTTAGCACTAAGGATGAACAAAGAAAGATCAAAAGCAAGAATTGTCTAAAACAAACCAAGTTGCAGCCATAAAAAAAACAACAAAAATAATGAAGGCCAACCAACAACACAACAAAGTTGGATATCATTGAACTATTTACAAAATAAGGGGGATGGTGGGTGGGTGTTGCCATTGAGGCATTGTGAAATTTGAGCATATACTGTTACAGACTTACACAACTGTTCTATGTTCATCATTCACACTGCCTTAGTGGCATAGACTCCCAAAGCTTAGCCTACATTGGAGGAAGAAGGATAAAGTTCCATGAGCCCCTGGAGAATAGTCCTCACAAAGTCTGCTTTGGAACTTGAAAAAGAATCCAGTTTCTATTTCTTTGTAAACAGCGTGCCAAATTACTGATTGTAGAATGATTCTAGAGTCCGCTCTTTTCCAATATGCTACCAAAGAGGATAAGGCTCTGGTGGAATGTGCTTTAACCTTGCATAGAATAGATTTACCATGGTGAGAGTGAAAAAAAACAATAACAGAGGACAACTACCAAGCAATCTTTTGCTTACAGACAGGTTGACCCTTCTTAGCTCCAGAAAAGGAAATAAACAGCTGTTCAGCTTTCCTGAAGGGCTTAGTTCTATCAAGGCAGTACCTGAGCTAACTGTGCATATTCAAGGTATGAAGAGCATTCATTCCCTTATTTTTTAGGTCCCAGAAAGAAAACTGGGAGACTAATAGCTATATTCAAGGTAAATTTAGAAATAACTTTTGGCATGACAGATGAATTAGTGTGTAAAACAACCCTGTCCTTGTTGAAAATCAGATATGGTTGGCCCACCATGAGAGGATGGAGCTCAAAGTCTCACCTTGCAGATGTCAGAGCAATAAGCAAAACAATTTTCCAAGTGATGACCCTCAAATCAGCCTGAAAGGCACATTCAAAAGGAAACAAGTTCAATTTTTTAAGAACAAAGTTGAGATTCTAAAGGCAGAATACTTGCTTGCAATGGAGACTCAAGTGCAACACTCCTTTCATAAACTGTTTGACCACAAAAAGGAATGAAACAGGGGATCCATGGGCAGACAAGCTAAAATGGCCACAAGATGCACCTTGATAGATTAATAAGATAAGCAGTCATTGAGTAGCTCACACAATTATTGAAAAAAACAGAGGGGTAGACACCAACCCGGGCCATCTGATCAGTTAGACACCACCTAGAAAAAATCTTCCGCTATTGTTAAACATAAGATTTTCTAGTTGCAAGTTTTCTTGCCTCCTTCAATACATGTTGCTCATCCTTATGGAACCAGTGCCTAAAAGGTACCAAGAAAGAATCATCTAGGATGTTAGTAGCAATTGTTCTAAGCTGAGGTATGCCAGTTGCCCTGAACACACTGTAAGCAGATCCAGAGTGTCATGAAGCTTGTGGTAATTGTCCCTTGCCAGTTCCATTAAAATGGAGAAATAGCTTTGCCTGGGTCAAAAGGGGATCACCTCAATCATCTTTGGGAATTCTTGCAAAGCATTCAGAAGTGTCTTGGGTGTCAGTGGAAAGGGTAGAAAGGCATAAAGGAACATTTCCATCCAAGGGAATAAGAATGCTTCTGTCCTTCAAACATGGCTGCAGAAAACCTTGGTCAGAATCTTTCCAACTCTCAGTTTTGAAAGAAGATGAAAGATCTAATTGAAGGGTTCCCCACATCTGGAACAGATCCAGGCAGACCTCTGTCCCAAGTTTCCACTCATGAAGATCCATACAGGATCTGCTTAATCTGTCTGCCACTATGTTTTGCTCTGATGGGATGTATGAGGCCTGAAGCATCAGAGAATGCTCTAGGGCTAGATCGCAGGCCAATATTGCCAACCGGCAAAGAGGGTATGACCTTGTACCCCCTTGTTTCTTCAGGTACCACATGACTCTAGTGTCATCAGTAGCCAGTAAAAGGGGACCTGTACACCATAACTGGTGAAGAGCTTTTAAGGTCTGAATTACTACGAGGATTTCTTTGACATTTATGTGCTTTGTAATGCCTGAAGGACACCATTAGCCTTGCACTTGAACTCCCCTGCACACCGTTCCTCATGTAAAATTTGATGAGTCTATATGGACTGATTGAACTGGGGTCTGAAGGGAAAGGGTAGGTCTGGACTTGAGAAATCTGATCCCTCCACCACTGTAACTCTTGTTTTGCAAAATCCAGCACTAGTACCTGGAACACCAATGGAAGCAGGTGCTGGGTCCACCAGTTTTTTAAGCACCATTGAATCTTTCTCATATGGAGTCTGGCCCTTGGTGTGATGAGGATCATTGATGCCATGAGGCCTAGAATTTTGAGAAACTCTGTTGTATTAGCAGTTTCTTGAAGAGAGAGAGAGAGAAATTCCTGAAAAATGTTCTGAACACCCAAGACTATATCTTCTGGTAGAAAGCCATACTTTTTTCTGTATTCGTCATATATCTCAGGAAGACAATTCTTTCTGAGGACATGAGACAAGGCATTTGTAGGTATACATGAAGTTGGGAGCAATTGCCATGTGATGATAAGCATCTCTCAGATGTAAAGTCACCATGAAACAGTGATTCAAATAAAGGGGTGGGACTATCTGCAGAGTGAGGATTTTGACACTGGGTACTTTTAGAAAGGTATTTAGGTTCATTACATCTAACACTGGTCTCTATGATAGCTATTCTTGGGTATAACAAAAATTCTGGTGTAAAATCCTTTTCTTTTTGTGATGCAGAAACTGGTTCTATAACCCCTGTTTCCAACTTGTGAAGGAGGACTGGAGAGAACATATATGTCTGGTCCTGAGGGTGTGGGGGATTTCCCTGAAAGGAGAAGAATTTTCTCTCCAGTGCTAAGAGTATCCTCACTGAAATATTCTCAGCACCCACTTGTCTCTGACTATTTGTGATCAGACTGCTGGGTTGAGCTAAAACCTGGGGGAAGATGAGAGGAGGAACAGGAGGAAGGGATGGGATGACCTGAGTCGATATAGTCATTCTTTAACAGGAGAAATATCTTTTTGGGAAAGGAACCTCTTTTATTTGGTTTGGGAATATTATCCTCCTGTGATTTCTTCTTGGTACCCTGACTCTTGTTTGGCTGGAAGTTTTGTTTGTTCTGCCTTTCAAAGTCAGACACCTTGGTAGCAGGGGTATAGCCAGAAAAAAGAAGTTATGTACTCACCATAATGTTCCATGTTTGTTGTGCATCTCACCATTCATTCTTACTTGGATGTTTTCAGAGCCGATCCTCAGCTCCGACTCAGCCGAATACACAGCTGGAAGTCTCAAACTTGGCTAGTGGCAAGGTAGTTATCCCATGATGCAGTAGTGCAACTCTTCAGATCTTGTTTGCTGCTAACATACTAATGAGTAATATATATAGGTATGACCCCATGTCAAGGAGAAACAAACAGAGTTAAGGAGCTCATGTAAAAGAGGAAAGATCACCATCAGGTCCTCTAGGAGTCTTTGGATGGGGGAAGGAAAGAGAGGTCATAGGAATGAATGGTGAGATGGACAACAAAATGGAACATTATGGTGAGTATATAACTTCTTTATGTTATGTTGTCTTATCTCACCTTCATTCTTACTTGGATGGGACAGTGTCCCTAGCACCTTTTTCCTGGGTGGCTCACAGGAGTACACCTTTGAGCACAGTGGAACCAAATGAGGCAATGTCCCTGGAGGCCAAATCCACTTTGTAATGAGTGATAAACATATGAGGATTGGCCCATGTAGCTGCAGCACAAATACTATCTGTGAAGACTGGTAGAGATGGGTGAAGGCTGCCAGCCTAGTCAAATAGAATTTGGTACATAATTCTATCATTTGTAAATACTGTGAAATGTTGAACTTAAAACAATGTGACAACAAGTGCACTCTACTGACCAAAGTAAAGCATGTGGTGACCCTTACTAGACAGTGGTGCAGAAAAGTCTAGATGAAGAAATTATTTCTATTGTTTTAACCAAGAGTTAAATTGCTAGATTTAAACATGCAAATGTATTTTTATTGCTCTGTTCCTGACCAGCTGCAAGATAACAAAAGAGAGATGTTAAGAATGTAAATGCAGTTAATGTGTAGGCTGAGAACTCCAGGAAAGTGTAAAAGAATGATGTAATGTTTATCAAGAACTGCAGTTTCAATTTAAACAGAGAGAACCAAAGATTATTAAGCATGTATGTCTGACTATCCAACTCAGCACACTGCCTATTGTCTTATGTAAGTTATTTAGAAGTGTGTTTTCTTGTAGAAAAAGCTAGGACTATAAAGTTTAGACTAAGTGTTTTTCCTGTGATGTCAGAACTGTACTACTGATTTATTTTAAGTATTTCTGTGTGATCTCTGAACTTTTGACTAGCACTATGTAGTAGAAAGTATTGTCTTGTTGTTTTAATTATTTATTATTAAATATTTTAAAACCTAACTGTGGCTGGTTTGTGTAGAGATACGTTAAGCTCTAGAGTACATTGCATATTTATAGAGTTTACTGTCTAGGTCACTCCAAATATGCTTTGACTGTTTAGTCACATCTACCAATTGGATAATAATATTGCACAGTAATAATCGGACACATTTTTAAGGGCCTTTGAGTAGCTGATAATTATTAGTGGGTGATGGCAGCTGGTACTACCGTATAGTCTGGGTAAAAAGGGGCACAATTGGAGAACCTGTGCCAGCCTTCCCCAGAAATGTCTGTGTGATTGTATAAACTCTTATCTCAAAGTGTGTGTGTGTGTGTGTGTGTGTGTGTGTGTGTGTGTGTGTGTGTGTGTGTGTGTGTGTGTGTGTGTGTGTCAGCTACTTGGGCAGGGAAATGAAGCACTGGTTGGACAGAGAGGGTGCTGGAGATTTTAGCTTGCTCGCTAGGCTGAGATCTGGACCTATAGCTGTGCCAGTGGGGAGTCTTATTGGGGACCTGGGGAGCAAGGGAGCGACCAGCCCCGGACTGACTGTGATTTCTGTGTGCTCTTAAGGGAAACTGCACTTTACTGTGTGTATTTGTTATCCTTTTCTCTCATATGAGACACCCTCTCTGGTGTTAGTGGTGAGGATTGAGGCTCCTTGATTGCTGGGACAAGGCACGAGCGTCACATATTAAATGGTAGCAGTGGTTGGGATATCCTCACATATTAATTGTTTGGCAGCGATGGGATAGCCACATCATATATTAATTAGTTGGCAAATACTAATTGGATTGCAGTTGTGTGGGTAGAGTGAATCCTGTAGCTTGTGTACAGTGAACTTTGAAGGTGTTTTGTACTCTAAGTCAGCCATGCAGTGAATACTCAGAGTTCGGATCACAATTGTTTTATTTCTTTTGTTAGCTTAGTTAGTCAGGGTGAGGAGGCAGCATGTCAGCAAAGGAGTATGGAAAGCTACAAGGAGCCAGCTGGCGGAGATGTGCCACGCTATGGGACTGGTGCATGGAAACCTGACTAAGGCAGACCTGATTGCAGCCTTGGTTACAGCTGCATCAGAAAACAGCAACCAGGAGGACAATCAGACTGGCAGTGGAGATATAATTCCCTCAGAGAATGGACAGCTCACCCTTTCTGCAGTGGACTTAAAAATCCAACTGGAGCTAAAGAGACTTGAGTTGGAGGCCAGGCATGTGGAATTAGAAGCAAATGAGAGACTGTGACGTTTGCCGGCTGAGGAGAATGAGAAACTGTTACATCTGCAAACTGAGGAATAAGAGAGGTAGAGGCAGCATGAGAAGGAGATGCTGACTCTTCACCAGAGTCATGGAGGTAATGGGGAAGGGAGTAACTGGACCCCAGAAGCACAAATGGTCAGTAAATTTCTTCTGCAGTTTAAAGAAGGGGATAATTTTGATAGTTTCATTCATATATTTGAGAGGGTATGTAAACGGTATGAGGTTGACCAAGGGCTCTGGGTACGGTTCCTGACCCCCTTACTCCATGGTAAAGCTGTAACTGTTGTGTCCAAAATGTCTGGCGTTGCATGCTTTGATTATACTTCTGTAAAAAATAGTCTTTTAGAACTGTTTAAGCTAACACCTGAAACGTATAGGAAAACGTTTTGTGAGCATAGACGCAAGGCAGATGAAAGTGTGTGTGAATATGTTGCTGAATTGAGCACTTATTTCCATAGATGAGTGAGTGGATGTCAGGTCACCACTTTTGAAGGGCTGGCAGACCTTTTGGTGAGGGAACAAGCCCTTAGCACTTTTCCTGAGGACATAAGGATCTGGTTAGCTGATAGACAATGTGCTACTTCAAATGAGTTGGGAAAGAAGGAAGACCTATACCTGGCAAGTAGGACAGCCCTGCACAGGAAGGGGACCCCCCAGTACTGCTCATGAGTCTAAAGGAACCTATGATGGGCAGCACAAACTGCCACAACAAAATCTGCCAGTAGCAGAGGTAGCCACTAGTCCAGATACATGTCCAGGAGCTAGGGTTAAATGTTTTGAATGCAACCAGTGGGGTCATGTGCCATACAGGTGTCTACAGAGGCAATGTGGGGAACAAAAGGTGAGGGAGCCAGTAAGTGGGAAAGACAAAATGTCAATAGTAGGTTGTCTTGGGACAACAAGGGTACCAAGCTACCACCAGAGGCTATATCCAATTGTACTGACTGGCAAAGAGGCCATTGTCAAGAGAGACACAGCCTCTGATATAACCATTATAAAGCCTACAATGGTTACAGAGGAGCACAACTTGCCTGGGCAGTCCACTCCAGTCAGGGCTTTAGGAGGGATCCCATTCCTAATACCTTTGGCTAGGGTTCACCTTGACTAGGAGGGTGGAAAAGGAAGCCAGTAAGTAGGTGTGTTTGAGTTTATACCTGCAGATGTCCTGAGAGGGAATGATTTTGATAGTGCAGTACCCTGTGCTTGTGCAATTACACACAGTCAGGCTTGGAGACAAGCATGTAAGTCTGGTAGCCTGGGGGAGACCCAGACAGACTGCATGCTTGCAGCCAGGACTGGTGAGGTGGTTGCTTCAGGGAGGAAGCTATGCAGTAGCAGTGAGACTGAATGTGAGCCACAGTTGCTTGTGGGTACTGATGGTCCCTTGGACAGAGTGACTGCAAAGGTAGAGGTGAGTAGTAGTAATACCCAGACTGACAGTGAGGCACCACTCTCAGAGGATGCCAGACATCCTGTGGAAGGGGAGCTGGAAAGGGTTACAAGGAGAGAGTTGAGACAAGCTCAGATCTCAGACCCTACATTGCAAGGCCTGAGGCAGGTAGCTAGGGAGGCATTTGATTCTCAAGGAAAGGGGGAATTTATATACTGGGTCAAAGGGTTACTATACAGAGAATGGACCCCTGAGGGAGGGCTAGAAGGTGAGAGAGTACAGCAGTTGGTAGTGCCTACAGCCTACTGTCTGGTGCTTCTAGCCATAGCCCACTATGTTCCCTTTGCAGGTCATATGGGCATAAAATGTACAAAGAGGTGTATTATGCAGAGCTTCTATTGGTCTTGAATTTCCAGAGATGTAACAGGGTACTTCGGGACCTGTGAGCAGTGCCAAAAGGTAGGCAAGGAGGGAGAAAAGGTGAGAGCTCCTTTGATGCCTTTGCCTGTGATTGAGGAGCCATTTCAGAGGGTAGCTATGGATATTGTGGGTCATCTGAGTACCCCAAGTTCCACAGGGAAAATATATATCCTAGAGGTAGTGGATTATGCTACACGATACCCTGAGGCAGTGGCTTTGTCCTCCACTGAGGCAGAGAAGGTGGCAAATGCTTTGTTAGAGATTTTCAGCAGGGTAGGTTTCTCAAAAGAAATACTGACTGACAGAGGGGCCAATTTCATGTCAGACATGCTGGCTTGTCTGTGGAAGTCCTGTGGGGTGAAGCACATGAAGACCACCCCCTACCATCCCCAGACTAATGGTTTTGTTGAGAGGGTAAACTCTACAATCAAGTCTATGCTACGGGCATTTGCAGATCAGTTTAAGAGAGAATGGGACAAATATTTGCCCCATCTGTTGTTTGCTTACAGAGAGCTTCCCCAGGAATCCACAGGTTTTTCACCCTTTGAGTTGCTGTATGGGCATAGGGTGAGGGGACCTCTTGACTTAATTTGAGATGAGTGGGAAGGTGAGTGTGAGTCTCACAAGGAGTCTGTTGTGGCATACGTCCTAAACCTCAGGACAAGGCTCAGGGAACTAATGGACTTGGCCTAGGAGAACCTGGCAGAAACCCAACAACATGCTCACGCTAGAGAGTATGCTTTGGGGCAGCAGGTAATGGTTCTCATTCCTGTCAGACAAAACAAGCTGTAAGCAGCTTGGGTGGGTCCCTACAAGGTGGTAAGAAATGTAAGTGATGTTAACTACATGGTAGAACTGCTAGGCAGATGGCAGGGGCACAAATTGTACCATGTTAACATGATGAAACCTTACCATGATAGGGAGGCCCTTGTGCTGAGCATTTGCAGTGGATTGCAGGAGGAGTCTGAGGGAGATCTGGGGACTGATCTCCTCAGTGAGGCTCAGGCTGACACCTCAGTGGAAGGGTTAGCAATGTGCCAGCAGCTATCTCCTACCCAGGTTGGAGAAATCTGAGCAGTGTTGCAGGAATGTGGGGACATGTTCACTGGAAAACCAGGGTGCACCCACCTAGTGCAGCACAAGGTGGGTACAGGACCCTAAAGGCCTATTAGGCAGGCCCATTATAGGGTGCCTGAGAGAGTCAGATAGACTCTGAGGGAGGAGGTACAGGAGATGTTGGAACAAGGGGTGATTCAGGAGTCCAGTCCCGGGGCCTTATCAGTGATGCTGGTGCCAAAGAAGGATGGCAGCAACAGGTTCTTTGTGAATTACAAGAAATTAAATAGTCACACAGAGTAGGCTGCTTACCCCATGCCTAGGACAGATGAGGCCCTAGAGCAGCTGGGTGGGGCTAAGTATCTTACAACCATTGATCTTAACAAGGGTTACTGGCAGGTGCCCTTGACTCCCAGTGCTAGACAGAAGTCAGCCTTTGTGACTCCTTTTGGCTTATATGAGCTCACAAAGATGCCCTTTGGGATGAAGAATGCCCCAGCGACTTTCCAGAGGCTGGTAGATCATATCCTAGTAGGAGCTGGAGGGTTTGCCCTTGCTTACCTAGATGATATTGCCATCTACAGCCATTCCTGGCCAGAGCACCTTTAGCATGTCAGGGAGGTGCTGGGCAGACTACAGAGGGCAGGGTTGACCATTAAGCCAAGCAAATGTCAGGTGGGTATGGCTGAGGTCTCCTACATAGGATGTAGAGTGGGGAGTGGTAAGATAATGCCAGAACCTGCAAAAGTGGAAGCCATTCAGGCATGGCCTGCACCCGTTACCAAAATGCAGGTGAGAGCATTCTTAGGGACAGCAGGGTACTACAGAAAGTTCATCCCTAGTTATAGTACCATAACTGCTCCCCTCACAGACCTGACAAGGAAGAATAGGACAGATAAGGTAGTGTGGACCGAAGCATGTGAGCAGGCATTCCAGAAGTTTAAAGAAGCTTTGGGAGGACCCCCTGTGTTAGTCAGTCCAGATTACAGCAAATAATTTGTTGTGCAGGTGGATGCTTCAAACCATGGGGTGGGGGCTGTACTTAGCCAAATTTCTTCAGAGGGGGAAGAGCACCAAGTGGTTTATCTCAGTCGTAGGCTCTAACCCAGAGAGGAATGCTATGCAGCTGTAGAAACGAAATGTCTAGCCATAGTGTGGGCATTGCAGAAACTTCAGCCATATCTGTATGGAAGGAAATTCACTTTTATGACAGACCACACCCCTCCAACATGGTTAAACAGAACCAGTCAGCAAAATGCCAAGTTGCTAAGATGGAGCCTGGGGTTGCAAGCATATATGTCAGTACAGCACCGCAGTGGGATTAGCAATGCCAATGCAGATGGGGTCTCAAGACAGGGAATGGGGTGAGGTACACTCAGATAGACCTAACCTTCTCAAGGGTCACTTGAAAAACTAGCTTGAGTTCTCCGAGGGGGAAGAAATGTGAAGACTAGTAGAGATGGGTGAAGGCTGCCAGCCTAGTCAAATAGAATTTGGTACAAAATTCTATCATTTGTAAATACTGTGAAATGTTGAACTTAAAACAACGTGACGACAGTGCACTCTACTGACCAAAGTAAAGCATGCAGTGACCCTTTCAAGTAGACAGTGGTGCCGAAATGTCTAGATGAAGAAATTATTTGTATTGTTTTAACCAAGAGTTAAATTGATAGATTTAAACATGCAAATGTATTTTATTACTCTGTTCCTGACCAGCTGCAAGATAACAAAAGGGAGATGTTAAGAATGTAAATGCAGTTAATGTGTAGCCTGGGAACTCCAGGAAAGTGTAAAAGAATGATGTAATGTTTATCAAGAACTGCAGCTTCAATTTAAACAGAGAGAACCAGAGATTAAGCATTTTTGTCTGACTATCCAATTCAGCACTCTGCCTGTTGTTTTATGTAAGTTATCTTAGACGTGTGTTTTCTTGTAGAAATAGCTAGGACTATAAGGTTTAGACTAAGTGTTTTTCTGTGATGTCGGAACCATACTACTGATTTATTTTAAGTATTTCTGTGTGATCTCTGAACTTTTGACTAGCACTGTGTAGTAGAAAGTATTGTCTTGTGGTTTTAATTATTTATTATTAAATATTTTAAAACCTTCTAACTGTGGCTGGTTTGTGTAGAGATAATTTAAGCTCTAGAGTACACTGCATATTTATAGAGTTTACTGTCCAGGTCACTCCAAATAAGCTTTGACTGTTTAGTCACATCTACCAATTGGATAATATTGCACAGTAATAATTGGACACCCTTTTAAGGGCCTCTGAGTAGCTGATAATTATTAGTGGGTGGTGGCAGCTGGTACTACCGTATAGTCTGGGTAAAAAGGGACACAGCTGGAAAACCTGTGCCAGCCTTCTCCAGAAGTGTCTGTGTGGTTGTGTAAACTCTTATCTCAAAGTGTGTGTGTGTCAACTACTTGGGCAGGGACACAAAGCACTGGTTGGACAGAGAGGGTGCTGGAGATTTTAGCTTGCCCGCTAGGCTGAGATTTGGATCCTATAGCTGTGCCAGTGGGAAGTCTTATTGGGGACCAAGGGAGCGACCAGCCCCGGACTGACTGTGATCTCTGTGTGCTTGTAAGGGAAATTGCACTTTACTGTGTGTATTTGTTATCCTTTCCTCTCATATGAGATGCCCTCTCTGGTGTTAGTGGTGAGGATTGAGGCTCCTTGATTGCTGGGCCAGGGCATGGGTGTCACACTGTCCATAGACATTCTGGCCTGAAAGGCAGAGGATGTAGCTAATGCTCTGGTTGACTGACCTCTAATTCTAAATGGTAACTTTCTATTATTGGAGGTGTAGATAAAGGTGATACAACTTCACAGCCATTTTGAAAGGGTGACTTTAGATACTGACATACCCTTTTTGCCTCAGAGAAGGAGATGAATAATTGATCAGATTTCCTGAAGTCTTTAGTTCTATGCAAATAGAATCTGAGCTGTCTATGCATGTCTAATTGGTGGAGCTTATACTCTGCCTTGTTGCTATGGTTGGAGAAAAACAACAGGAGCTAAATGGATTGATTGATATTGGATTGAGAGAAAACCTTAGGTATAAAGGATGGATTTGTTCGTAACGATACTCTATCCTTATGAAAGATCAGATATGGAGGTCTGATTGATAGTGCTTACAACTCTGAGACTCTTCTGGCAGATGTTACAGCTACTAGAAAGATGTCTTCCAAGAAAGAAATTTGAGGTTACAAGATGAAGAAGGCTTGAATGGTAGCAATGTTAGTTGAGATAGGACAAAATTTAAATCCCAACAAGAAAGTGGTTCCTTAAAAGGAGGTCTCAATAAGGAAGTGCCTTTTAAAAATGCTTTACACAACCTGTGTGATATTAAGTTAGTAGAATGGTCACCAATGCGGAAATTCGAAATTGCAGCCAGCGGAACTCTAATAGTTGCTGCAGCAGAGCCTTGCTGGAAGAGTTCTGCCAGAAATTCTAAAATGGACTGAACAGGTGCAGAAAAAGGGTCCATGTTTCTATTTTGGGCCCAGTGAGAAAATTTTTCCACTTGCTAGTATATAGTTTTCTAGTACAAACTTTATGAGAGGACATCAATATGTGTTTGACTGCTGGAGTGAAGTTTTGAAGCCTGACTAAATTGAGAAGTAGAGCAGCCATGCTGTCAAGTTGAGGGTGTGGAGAGAAGGATGAAGTGCTCCTGACATATGTGTCAGAAGGTCTGGAACTGGGTCCAGAACCCATGGCTTCTCCTGAAGATGAGGCCAGAGGAAGGGGAACCAAATCTGGGAAAGCCAATATGGGGCAATGAGAATCATCCTGCTTCCCAAGGATTTTGCTTTTTGGATGACTTTAGGTATGAGGGGAAATGGGGGAAAAGCATAAAGAAGTATCGAGGGCCAATCATGTACAAGCACATCTCTTGGTGTCTCCCCCAGAGGGGGAATTAGGGCAAAGTAGCTGTTGTACTTGGCATTCATGAGAATGGCAAAAAGATCACAGCAAGGCTGACCCCATTTCCGGATAATCTCTTCCATTATGTTCTGGTTCAGAGACCACTCATGAGGCATTAATATTCCCCTGCTGAGCTTGTTTCCTATCACGTTGGATTTCCCCGGGATGTGCATTGCTACTAGAAAGCATTGGGAAGAAATTGCCCATTGCCAAACTCTCAGAGCCTCGTGACAAAGTGGGTATGATCTGGTCCCTCCTTGTTTGTTTATGTACCAAACCACCGACATATTGTCTGAGAGTATTACAATCGTCCCTAGTGGGAGAGAGTCGTGGAGTGCTTGCAATGCCAGAAGCACTGTTCTCATCTCTAGAACATTGATATGCAAGTGGGTCTCTTGGTCCTGCCATATACCTCGGACTGTCCTTCCCAGATAATTCCTCCCCCACCCTATCTGGGAAGTGTCTATGGTTACTGTAGCAATAGATTGTTGTGGAATAAAGGGTCTCCCGATTGTCACATGGTTAGACTGAATCCACCACCATAGGTCCTTTTTGCATGACTCCGTTATTCTGATCAGGTGGGACATAGAAAGTTTTTGAAGTGACCATTGGGAGAATAGAAGCCATTGAAGGATTCTCATATGCATCCTGGTGAGAAGAACCAGTCCCATGTATAAGGAATGAACAAGGATTAACAATATCAGATAAAGAATTTATGTCTTACCATAACGTTCCATCTGTATTGTTGATCCTAGTTCAGTCATTACGACCCTCCCTCCTTCCCCCTCCTGTGGTTTCTAGTGGATCTCACCATCCGGTTCTCTTAGGTTATTTGACCAGAGGTAGCCTCTACCTTCTTTGACTTGCAAACTCAATCTGAGGTAACAGGGAGAGGGGGATTGTGGGTAAGAGTTTAGCTCAAGAGTTTGAAGCTGACGCAAGCTTGGAAAATGGCCGGCTCAGTTCCGAGGTCAGAACCGATACTCATGCGTAAGGAATGAACGAAGATTAACAATATCAGATTAATATGTTTTGCATTAACATGCATTGTCAGAAGGATATTTAGTCTGAAACTCAGCTGTCTGTCATTGTTTAGTTACTTTAATTCTTAATGAACTGCCAGAAAACCACACATTTTATGAGGAACAGACCAAAAGCATAAGGTTTAAATCTGGACATTTTGTTAAAATCTAGACAGTTTTATGTATATATTATTATATTTTAAAGAAAAGAGAAGTATACAATACAAATGAGGAAGGTATGTTTCCAAAAGGATATTATCTGACTTTCTGGAAACTATAATTCATCAATGCAAGCTGTTGTGTTGATTCAATTGTATGAGTCCTTCAGCTAGCATGAAAGACGGAATAACAAACTTTCTGTAGCAGGGGTTAGGCTTTACCTAATGGGAGGGACTTAGCCAATCCCCTATCAAAGATAGTCAGAGGAGGGGATTCTGAGCTCTGGAAAGCTGCCAGTGTTGGGTTTGTGAGGGCACAGAACCTATATGCCACTGAGGCAATGTGAATGATGAGCAACCCTAGTGCAATTTGCTCAATTCAGACACATGATAATGAGTCACTAATGAGATGTTGCTCTATGCAGCTTTATCATGTCTCTGAATTGCATAATATCATTGTCGCACTATTGGGTGCTGTCGCTGTGCCTGCACAAAAATGGTGATGATATTTTTCCTGAAACCCAAACATAATGTTTTGATCAGGCATGCAAACTCAGAAAGAACAAGTAATACAAAGCTCTGCCATTGACAGAGCCTACCATGGCAACAATCAAAAAGAAGAAATGCTGACATATCTATAGACAGATTATCCATGGAATCAAGTGGGAATAGATGCGGATTCCAGTTCAGAGAAGTCATATATCTCATATGACTGGACTATTTCTGTAAGCTTTATGGAGTTTAGACCAGTTCTACTGTCTTTATGGAATTTATTAAGCCTGCTGACATGACGCCACCTTCAAACTGTACCTATTCAGCTAAGTTGATAGTGTGTGTGTGTGTGTGTGTGTGTGTGTGTGTGTGTGTGTGTGTGTGTGTGTGTGTGTGTGCGTGCGTGTGTGTGTGTGTGTGTGCGTGCATGTGTGAGTGGGTGTGTGATGCATGCATGTGTTTGTGATATGGAAGAAAGGACTTGCAATCTATTTCTGTTCCCTGCCTAGTAGACTGTTGATGGTGCTAGTGGTTCACACAGTTGCTGAAGGAGTAATGGGGTAGAGGGGGTTGCTTCATTGCTAAATATGCCTACAAATTATAGCTTTTAACATTTTTACTACTGTTTATTTTTACTTTCTTTCATATTAGGCTTCTGATAAATGCATTTCTGGATTTATTTAAGCACTGTATGTGTATTTCAGTTAATGTAAACTCCAGCATTGAAAAGAACTGCTAAAAAAATAAATGCATTTGGCTAGTACCCAGGTAAAACAAATATGTTGATTAGCATATATGAACATTTAACAGGTGCATGTATTGTGGCAGTCCAGGTTATTTTGTTCATGATTACATAATTTCAAGATTTAGAAGGTTCAGCATTTTATAATCACTATTTTAAGAGGCACTCTTCTGTGACTCAATATTCCCAAGTCATTCCCTGGCAAACATCTGTCTATGCATCAGTGTGCACCAGCATTGATATCACTCACTAACAGATGCCTTAGGTCTAGGCTGATGAGAAGCTACTCCTCAATGGACATGGTGATGCCACCTAATTAGCTGTGTTACATTCCTCCTGTAGTCGGATGTTCTAGACCTTCAAGAAAATCACAAATTTTATGAGGAACCATATGAGGCAAAAATTTGGACAGTTGAGAGGCATGATGTAAATATATTCGTGCGTGCTCGCACACACACACATACACACGCACACACACACACACACACACACACACACACACACACACACACACACACACACACACACACACACACACGATTTTCTTTTTTCTTTTATTCTTTTTCTTTTTTTTTTATTTATGCTCCCTATAGAGCCAAGCACTGTTTAGGGAGTGTAACAATATGGCAGACATTTGCTTCTTAACTGTCCAAGATTTATGCCAGCTTAATATGTTGCTGTGAAGTAGGAGACTTGCTTGTCAGTGGGCATTACTTGTACATTAACACCCTGCTTGGAACTTTCATTCTCCAATCAGTGTTTAATGTACATTTTTCCCATTTTCTAATATTTGATTTCATCTCTGCCCACCTATAGTCATACTGGTGCTTATTACCTTCTCCGCCCATCAGCAGCACACCTTTGGTGCACAATAGAGGTCCAGGAAAACATTTTCCTAATCAGTAATGTTAATGTTCTACTTTCTACTAACCATAGCTCTGTAAAGTGTACCTCAGAAATGTGTAAAAAAGGTATTTGAATGCCATATGCACACTGTACAGCATTACATATATAACATACCTGCTTCATTGGTTCTATGAAAACATTATGCATTGTTTGGTACTGCTTACAGTGAGCCAAGTCCACATTTAGATGTCAACAGTAAGCCATGCACAGAGAGAAACATCATGAATTGTGATTATAAATATGTCTCAGTGCCATAATATCTGAGACATTGCAGAGCAGAATACTGCAGGGACACATGGCCCATCACAGCATCAATACTTTATATTATTGGTGTACAACAGCAAGTGAGTATGTATGACAGACAATGGCAGTACATAACTGGCATGATATTTCCATGGACATATTTATTTATCCATCCATCCATCCATCCATCCATCCATCCATCCATCCATCCATCCATCTATTCATCCATTCTTTGTTGACCAGGTTAATCCCAGTATTCTAGCAACCTCTTTTCAGAAGAGTCCCAAGGTGGTATTTATTTTGCCAGGGGACATTTGGACAGGGCATCAGGGACCCCCCCTACTCTTTTTATTGTGAGGGGGATCATTTTTGTGGTTGTACTTCCTGCTTCTGTTTCTGGTGCAGAGGCTGCTCAGAGAAGCAGGGAATTATAGCAATGGAGTCAGTAGAGTTGTTTGGTGATGATTTGGAGTAGAGGAAAGCATCTGAGCCTTCAAATCAGGTTACAAATGTGTTGAGAGATAACAGGAGAGAACATAAGGTAGTTGAGCCTTCTGTATCTGTGTCTGAGGTTGGAGACCTGAGACAGAAGGCATATACGCCTTCTAGTGGAGTTACAGTGGTTGAAAATGATGGTAAGAAGACAGTTGAGTCTTCTATGGATATTTTTCAAACAGCAGGAGGGTTTGGAGTAAAGTTAGGTAACTATTTTCCAGATTCAGAAGAGTTTTTTCAGCAGCAGCTATTCCAGGAAGAGAACCAGCATGATGAGGGATTTATTATTACAACTCTCCAGTCAGAAGGGTTGCAGGATGTTTTATTCAAGAAATTATGTGAGTAAAGCTATCCTGAGAGTGGCAAGGATGTGGCATGGGGAGATATAATGGACAACATTCAAAATGAAGAAGGACTTTTGGTAAAAGGAACAGGAATGGTAAGGCAAAATCTTATGCTGATATGGTTAAGGAAAAGGAAAAAATAAATAAATAATCAGGAAAAGAAACTGTTGCACAACAAAGAAAAAAATCTACTGTTAGGATTTTCTCTAAGGAAGAAAGAGAAATAGAACAATATGAAGTATGGGACAAGGTTATTTCACCTTTAAGAACTTCATTCATATAAACAAAGAAACGTTTTGTGATTTCATTTTTGAAAACGGTCAAGCAATGGAACAATTTTTATGTCAATATGAAAATAAGACTACTCTGTGGAATGGTTATGTAGTTAAAGCTATTTTTTCAGAGAAACTAAGAAGAATAGAAATTGAACAAGAGACTTTGAAAATATATTTAAATAGCATATGTAAAGATACATTGGACAGTTCTAAAGTTTTTGACCATGGAGGATTATGGAATAGGGGTGAGATTGTAATGTCATACTAAAAATGGAAAATGACAAAATCATTCATATCCTAGTGTTATAAATATAGATGGTCAAAAAGGTGTTGTTAAATATTGGGATCAACCCAAAAATTGTTTCTAATTGGAAAATCACATCATTTGATTGTTGACTGTACAAAAAGGAAATGTTTTATACCTGGTGCAACAGGTCATGATGCAAATAAATGTGAGTTAAACTCTTATAAATGCAATAACATGTCATATATAGATGTATTGCAAAGAAGGGACAGCAGAAATACATGTAGCTACTGTGTTTGAACATATTCAAGGGGTTATGGAAGTAGTAAGTAAAATAAAGTAAAGAAATAAAAATTCTATAAGCAAAAGAGTGAGAAGAGAAGGAGAAAATTACTTGATTAAACACAACGGAAAAGAAAAGAAGAAAGAAAGAAAAAGGTTCAAGGTTTTATTCTGTTTCCTTAGAATATTTTCCTAAATAGAAATAATAGTAATTGCAGGATATTAGCATTGAATGTTAATAGTTATAAGAGCCTAGTTAGAAGACTAGCTATTACAGACTGGTGTAAAAATGTGATAGTGATATCATTATACTAGAAGATACAAGATTTTTAATAAAAAAGAAAAGATTTCAAACAGAATATCTGTGGGACAATGAGATATGCTGAAATTTAGTACAAAATGTATGCTCAGGAATTGCAATACTTACGATAAAGACAGTTATAGTGCTTGATATTTTAATGGGTAGGATTATGGTTACTGATGTTAGGTGGAGAGATGAAGTCTATAGAATAATTGTATTATATGCATATGCAACTAGTAAAGAAGCAAAACATATGTTTGCCTTAATATTGGATTACATTGCTAGTAATATGATAATTATAGTAGGAGACCAGTTGTAACGAGAAACAAAAAGGAAGGGAATGATGTAAAAAAGTTATAGAAATTATGAAATTTGGGAAGTTAAGAATATGAGGGAACAATTCATGGACATATAGTAGAGGAATATATAGAACACAGACAGACTATTTTTTACTTTCAGAAGAATGTAAAATAAAAAAATGCAAGTATATTACACACAGTTTTTTCAGACCATAAAGCTATCTGGATAGAATTCCGAGACAAAGTTAATAATGTTAAGATAGGAAAAGGTCTAAAACTAATTAATGAAGTAGAATGGGTAGATGATGCTAAAAAAGTTAGAATTATGGTTAGACCCATAAACATGTGATGGTTCTATAAAAATGTATCTGAATGGTGGATATCTTTTAAAAAGAAATATAAAAAGTGTTATCAAGGGTGGCAAGAGAAAGGAAGTGAAAAAGGGTTATAGTAAGTTAAGCGAAGAACTTCTTAAACATTTAGAAAGGAGTAAAAATAAATATTTTAAGAAAGGACAAGTGTTATATGAAATGAATTAAGAAAAAATAAAAATCTGTTGTATAAGAAAAGATATTGCGTACAAGGTAAAAAAGAAGAGCTAGCTCCTTATTTAAATAAAATGGTTAAGGAAAATACTATAATGTTGAATTAATAGACACAAAAGGATATAGTATAGAAAGACCAAAGAGATATAATGTGTATTGCTGCAGAATATATGTTTGTTTGTCTTTCGGCTTTTTCCCAGTTAAGGGTCGCCACAGCGGAACTCCGGTCCGCTAATGATTGGCAGTAGACTTTCACAAACACCGTGCTGCAGAATATATAAAAGATATTATTAATACTATCTTCTTCTTTACATGGGGATCTCATCTTAATCCTGTAAAGAGAGGTGTGCCATATGTAGCAAAAGAGGATGGTGGTTTAGGACTTGTAAATCCAGTGGTATTTGCAGTTTTGCTATTTCTAGTAAAACAGTCAAATGTTTAAAAGAAAAAATGGTTATTGAAAAACAAATATAAAAACTATGGGATATGATGAAAACTTGTAAAAGGGTATATGAATGAAGAAATGAAAGCATATCAAGAGAAAATTCTAATGTAGAAAATAAGTATAGAAGATTTAGAAGCTGGAAGAAAAAAGTGCTATAAAAAAATAATAGCAAAATATTTTTGTATGTCCGTGAAGGAATTTAAAACCAAAGCTATAAAAGCAAGATATTATAAACTTAAAAAGAGAGTATAATCTCATGATTTTTTTATGGAGATTGGTGATAAGGAAATTGCCAGTCAACGCAAACATGCCATATAAAAAAGTGAAGGAATATGTAATTATTGTCATAAAGAAGAAACTACTGAACATGTCTTTTTGAAATGTAAAATAATTGATGCATTATGCAATAAGTTAGATGGTAATCATTATTTAGATGAAATTAAGGGATACAAAAATATTAATATGGGTATGATTGAATATGTTTTTATAAACATAAAGTGTTTATTGAAAAGGTTGATAAAAATATTTAGTGTTATGTAAATAATTTAGAACCAAAGAATGAAATAAATGTATAATACTAAATGGAATTTGTCAGCAATGTTAAAACAAATAAGATTTTGATTGTGTAAAGTAGAGAAGGGGTCAGATATAAATGTATTTTGAATGTAAAAAACTGAATATTAGGTCAATGTAAATAGTTTGCATATAATATTGTAAATAATGCAAATATTATTTTATTTATTCCATTTATATTGTAAATATTTAAGATTTGTTAAATAAAGGACCCCTACTCTTTTTCATAGGTGCCATAAGATCTTTTACATCCACCTTAGCTATGACCAACTCAAGCAGATTGGATCTCAGTTTAACATCTCATCCAAAGGACAACATACTCAGGAGTTCATCACTCTTCCTTTGCTGCACTGCAGTGTCAGCAATTGATCTACTTGGTCTGGAAATACACCCCACAGGCTTAAGGTGAGTGTGCTACCTGTTGGAGCACTGACACATGCATATATGCCCTGTCACTTTTTAATTTATCCAATTCTTTGGGGTTTCCTAATACCATGACTGGAATGGACCCCATGCTTAAGTCAAAGTATGATTGAAGTTCATGAAATTAGCATTGTTTCAATCTTTGATGTTAGCCAGAAGTGTTCTTCGCAGCACCCTCAATATGCCCAGTAAGGACTCCTTCTGCAATTTGTATGGAGTTACATGTATCTGTAACTTACCTAAGTACAACTATATATTTTTTTTATAAGGCCTATTGCTCTTACTACTATTGGAGCTGTCTGGGTATCTTTCTTCCACATTGCCCTTGATTTTGCCTGCAAATCCTGATATTTTATGACTTTGTGAATCTCTGTACATAAGACACTGTAGTCACTGGGTGTAGCAATTTCAATGATCAATGCTACTTTTGTCTTCTTTTCCTAGACTACTATATCTTGTTTTCTTGCAACTATTATTTGAACTGTTGGTAATGGGTGATCCCATGTTATAAACTTCATAATTTTCTATAACGCTTTGTGGCTCATGTTTCCAGTGTTTTTAAACTACTTCCATATTATAATGTTTGTACAATACCCAGTGCAGCATTCTTGCCACATTATTATGCCTTTCAGTATATAGTCCTTCTGCCATTAGTATATCACATCCTGCAAAAAGATATGTAACTGTTTCCAATTCTGTTTTACAAAACCTACATTTGTCTGTTCTCCCACATGTTCAATGGACTTTGTAAACCAACATGTATATAGTCTGCTATCTTGGTCCACAAATATTAACCATTTGTCTTTTGGTAAAACCACGAAAGGTGCACTGAAAGCGACCCAATAAAGCCACGGATGAAGGCAACCAATATATGTAACGTTTTATTAAAGAAAAAATCACACTAAAAACACTCCATCTCCATTAATGCTGTTTGAAAATCCATTTTCGTTTCATCACACTTCATCAGATGTGGGTTAGAGTGAAAAACAGCCCTTTTATATACAATCAAATTAGAGATGCTACACCCGGAGGGATTTCAGTATTTATGCATTTTCCACATTTTTTGCCTTCTCATTTGATCTTTTACCTTACATACTTTCTTTTGCTTTTTGCACATTCAGTTGCTGCCTGATTTTTATCTACTTCTGGTTAGGTTTCCATTCCCGCTTTATACCAATATGCTTCTGCTAAACTAAGCAGGTAAGTCATCTTAGACTTACTCTCCTCATGTTTCAAAACTTTCACCAGGTTATGGTCTTGTGAGGTCAGTAGATATGTATGCAGTCCCACGATTGCAGATCTATACATGTAATCAGTTTTGAGGAGGCCCATACCTCCTTCAGAATTGGGAATATATAGTCTTTGTATACACACTGATTTTTATAAATCATTTGATGAGCATGAAACATCCTTGTTTTCCTGTCCATATTATCCAACACCTTTTGGCAACAGTCAGTCACTCCAAAACTGTAGGTTAGGACAATAAGAGCAAATTGGTTTATAGCTTGGACCTTGTTCCTATATGTCATTGCTGTTTTCAGTATTTTAGTCTTTTAAATTATTCCTTACTATGTTTTATTCGCATTTGTTCATGTTTTATTGTTGATCCTTCATCAATTCCCAAATATTTATATACTCCCTCTTGCTCAAGTTCTTTTATATCACATTCCTGTCCCAAACTGATGTTTTCTTGGTGCTACACTTTCCTGCTTTAAAGGTTGCTTTTGCACATTTATCAAGATCAAATGACATTATTATATCATCTGAAAAAGTTTTGTCCACTTGCAGTTGTGCTTTCAGTTCCTCAACTGATGAACTATACAATTTTAAATCATCTACAAAATGATGAGAAATCTTTACATTTTGTTGTTTTCTGGGAGCCAAATTGAAGCCATGTTCTAATTTGTTAAGTAGACAGCTTAATGAATTAAAGGCAAGACAAAAGTCACCCTGAAATATCCCCCTTCAAATTTTTATCCCTGGAATAATAATTTGTCCTTTATCATGGCTTAACTGCAAAGTGGCTTGCCACTGTTTCATGGTCAATGTAATTCAATTGGTCAGTGTAGGCTGCATCTTATACATTTTAAGCACTCTTTTGTCCGTGAATGTGGGATACTGTCAAACGCTTTTTTATAACCTATCCATGCCATACTTAGATTATTCCCCTTTTTACAGTTTTCCATTATGACTTTATTTAACAACAAATGATCCTTTGTTCCATATGACTTTCTTTTGTTACCCTTTTGCTCTATTGCCATGATTGAGTTTTCTTCTAAGTGACTATAAACTCTGTTGGCATGAATTCCAGTGTATAATTTATATGTTGTCGGGAAGGCAAGTTATTAGTCTATAGTTTTTAGGATAGCTTGCAGGTTCGCTCTTAAGTAAGAGCATTTTTTTCCTGTTGTTAACCAGGCTGGTGTCTGTTCAGGGTGCACATATAAATAATTCTTACTCATGGCTAAATCTTTATGTAAAGATGATAATACTTTTAGCCAAAAGTTAGGTACTGCATTTGAGCCTGGGTTTTTTTCCAGTTAAGAGCATTTCTTAACTTTGTTTTAATCTCTCTTGCCATTACTTCATCCCATTTCATATCCTGTACAT
The DNA here is from genome assembly GCF_019279795.1 of Protopterus annectens. NCBI lineage: Eukaryota > Metazoa > Chordata > Ceratodontiformes > Protopteridae > Protopterus > Protopterus annectens. The sequence goes on along the minus strand of NC_056747.1, from coordinate 906,219,034 downwards.
TTGAAATTTGTATTATTTCTTTTACTTCTTCTATCCATTTAGCATCTATTTCTCCAAAATGAATCTATTTCTTCTTTTTTTTAGGGAGGTGGTGTTTCAATTCATTTTGCCTTGTTTCACAATTCTCTATAAAACTTTTTTGGGTCATCAATACATTGCTTATTTTGTACTGTTTCTTTATATTTATCTGCAGATCTTCTAAGTTGTTCTGCCCATGTTGATATTTTTAGTTTATTATTTGCAATAGTGCATGATAGATCCTGATCTATTCTGATACTGCTCATTGCTTTTATTGTGTCTATCTTTCCGAGTATTTTTGTTGATCTGTTCCCTCTTCTATACTCTTCTAACAGTGACACCTCTTTTCTTAATTGCCTTATAGCTTTGTCTATTTAATACTTCCATGATGGCATTTGATTTGTCCCCTTCCTTTCCCTTACTGCCCTGTGTTTTTGTGGTAGGACTTTATCTGTTATTAACTTAGCTGCACAATACTATATCCTATTTATTTCTGTTACATTACATGAATCTCTATGAGCAGTCCTAATTACCATGTTCATTTGTTTTATGAAACTTCTAACTTTTGGGGTTTTATTGACTTTCTGTAGTCCACTTCTTTCGTTGATCTTAATATGTCTGTCCATATCTATTAAATCAAGCAACTCTTCTCTTAGATACTTTTCTTCTAATCTTGGGGCACATTCGTTGTTCTCCATTTCCTGTGGGCATGATATAGAAAGTTCCACAGCATCATCCTGGGCCAAATTCTCTTCAGTTTCATCCTATGTCATCTGTTGCTCTTTCATATGGGAACTTACTGACCTATCACTCCACAACATTGGCTGTATCAGAGCTGCCACAGTTTCCTCTTGCTTCCTTTGCTATGTGACTGCAACTAAACATTTGTACTGATTTCCTATGGAAGGCTCCAAAGTATCCTCATATGGCAACTGATCATTTTTTTACCAATCCACTGGTTTCTTCTTAATTTGGGGATCCATTTCTCTATCCTGCTCTGATGTTATCAAAGTTAGATTTTCAACACCAAATATTTCACTTTACAGGTAATCCATAACAATAACCTCAGTTTCAATTTCTTTAACATCTCCATTACTAATACTCTTTTATACTTTTCCTCTTTGTTTTCTTATTATTTTGTATTGTAAAATTTTCCATATCTGGATGTCTTTGCCTGTATTTCTTTTCAAATATCTTTGGTGCTGTTCTTTTTGTATTAATTAATTTTGCTTTATCCTTTGCATAAATACTGCACCAAATTAATTCTCTTTCTCTTTCCCATGTCTATATTTCTTCTTCATATGTCTTCTGCTCCTCCTGTTTTTCTTTACTTGGGGGACTCATTCCATCATGCTGTGATATAACCTGTGTTAGACTTTCTACACTAAATCCTTCACTTTACAGGTATCTCATAACTTCAAGTTCTATTTATTTTAACTTCTACTTTACTAGTCACCTTTTCTCTATTCCCTCTTTGTGATCTTATTTTTTGTATTGTGAAATTTTCCATTTCTGGATGCCTTTGCTTTTATTTCTGTTTGAATATCTTTGGGGCTGCTTTTTTGTAATGATGAATTTGGCTTTTTCCTTTGCATAAACATTGCACCATATCAGATCTCTCTTCCTTTCCCATGTCCATATTTCTTTTTTATACTTTTCAAAAATCTCTAGATTTTGGCACTTCCTCAGTTGCTTCTTTTCCAAACATTTCAAGATTTCTTGGTCTATATAATGTTTTTCATGCATTTGTTGTATTAATGAATACAGGTTGTTATTTGAAGCTTCTGCCAGTTTTTCTTGTGCATTTTTCTTTCCTCTAATTTCGATCTTAATCTTTTTGTATAGCTTCTGTCTGGAAATTCTGGGTTTTTTGCATAATATTAACAATACATAATTTCTTTCTTATCCTAAGTAGTCCACTCTATTGTCTTTATGGCTCTTTTTTGGCCAATCAGTTTTTGTGATTTTTGTAAACTATTGCTTCCTTCTACAACAGGAGGCCCTGTATGATATTTCCTTTTTTTTTCAAAAACATTTTTATTTTGTTTTCATTATAAACATACGCAAATGTACATATAACAAATACAATAAATCAATAACAAAACTATTTACATTCATCCATGAAAAACAATCATTTTATCCATGAGAAGTTATCAGTATTTGTTCAAAAGGTTTTCCAATTTTTGCCATACTATTTTTTATAAGTAATGTTATCAGTTCTACAGCAAATGGTTTGTAGTTCTTTTTTACAAACAACTTTTGCTAAATTAATAAAATCTTTAAACATCAAAGCTTGTTTACTTTTCCAGTTCAAAGTAATAACTTTTCTGGCAATTGCAAGAATTGACCAGAGTAACTGAATCTGAGATTTAGGTATTACATTAGGTATAGGAACATTGAATAGGATTAGTGAGTTAGAAATATGACAGTTATCAGACCATAAAGCATTTACAAAATATCTAAAGTTTTTCTAGTATTGAACAACATTTCTACATTCAATGAACATGTGAACCCAGTTGGCCTCTAGTAATTCATCACATTTCCCACATTTACTTTCACTGTTTTTGAATATAAGATGTATTTTATGTGGAGTATAGAAACTCCTATTCATAAATTCCCATGTATACAATCTCCAATATAATGAAGAATAGGTACCATACGTAGAATTCAATAATAATTTTTTGGATTCATCAGATAATTGTTCTCCATTAATCTTTACATAGTAATTCCAAAAATCTGAGTCAAACATTATAGTGTCTTCTCTTAGTATCTTATAGATAGGTGAGATACTTAATTTTTGATTATCTGTCTTTTCAAGACACCTAATAAAAGCTGAATCAAACTAGGTATAGATTCAGTCTCTAGGTTGATTGATACTCTCATTGTTTTCTATAAACTGCCGTAATGAGTGTATAAACAACCAACTGTCTTGGCTATTATCAAAACTGCATAAAAGAGAGTTTACTGGTTTAATACTCTTATTTTTAATAAACTGATGCCAGAATATCAAGTTATTTTCCTTTAATTTTTGCATCACATAGATATTGAAAGAATCTAGGTAATCAGGGGAGTATGCTATAGGGAATATAAGAAATAGAAATTGTTTAATGTTGTAATTACAATCAATTACATTTTTTAAGTTATTACATATTTGATTAATGCCATAAGAAAAATGATCAAACTTCTTATTAAATAAACAAATTCACGTAAAAGCCAATGAACTCTACTTATTCCATATTCCTTAAATTGATTTTCTATAGTACTGACATGAGTTATATGAATCTCATGTATTGTTTTCCAGCCAGATATATAGGTAGGTGTGATCCCATGTAATATTACATTAATTATAACTGATTTGGAAAAAGATCTAAGCTAGGGAATGCTATCCCATTACAGTTCCAAGCTCTAATGTGCCATTTATATGCAATCCTAGGTTTTAAGGGGAACCGTAAAAATTTAAGTAGCATGGAATCTAATTTTTTTAATATGTTTTTGGGAAGGGGTAATATCATTGACTGTATATAAAACAAAATTTTAGGTAAAATTATCATTTTAATTAAAGAGAGCCTATCCTCCATTGTGAAGAACATTTTATTACATCTTTTGATTAGTTCACTAATGGTGGTTATTAAATTATTGTAGTTTAGTTTAACAGACTCTTTCCATGTACTCTTTATACTGACACCCAAATATTCTAATACATCATTCTCCCAATTAAACAGGCCTATTCTCTATTAAGTTTTTGTTGATCTTTTTGTTAATTAGTAATGTTTGGGATTTATTATGATTAAATTTAAGCCCTGAAATTATTTCAAACTTGCTTAAGGTATTTATAACATCATGCAAAGAACCATCAATATCATCCAATGTTAACAAAATATCATCAGCAAATAATTGCATCTTAGGACAATAGTCCTTATTAATTTGAAAGCCTTTTATATTTTGCTTGTTTCTGATATGTGTAGCAAAAGGTTCCATTGAAAGAGCAAACAATAATGGTGAGAAAAAACAACCTTGTCTGGTTCCCTTGAGGATTTCTAGTGGTGAAGATAAACATGATCCAATTTTCACATAAGCTTGTGTCCCACTATAAATTTTCATTAATAAGTTGACAAAATCTGAGGATAATTCAAAACCAATTAGAATTCTTTATAGATAAGATCAAGTAATAGAATCAAAAGCCTTTTCTATGTCTAGGCAGATAATAGTTAGGCTTTTTTTGTATTTGCATGTTATGTCTATTAATGATAGTAATTTAATAATGTTATCTTGGACTTTTCTATGAAGAATGAACCCTGACTGATCATTATTTATTAGATTAGGTAATATTTCCTTTATCCTATTAGCTAATATTGTCATGAAAATTTTATAATCAGTGTTTAGTAATGAAATTGGCCTATATGAATCACACCATTAACCATCATACCAAAACCATTAATATTTAATAATAAATATTTATATGCCATTGGCTATAATGTGTATGTTATTACTAATTGAAAGACCTTTCTTCTGTGTTGACTTGAAATCTACTGAAAACTTACTTATCATGGATGCATAACGTGTATTAATCACTACTTTCAAAAAACCCAAACTATTTACAAATGCATACATGAAACATAAAGTTTCTGGTTTAGTTAAAAACTTAACTAAACCATCCATCTACCACCTATCAAATACCAAACAACACAAATTATCCATTTCTTCTTAGAATCTAGTATAAAAACAAAAAAAGAAAAGCATTATAAAAGCAACTAAAGAAATCTGAATCCATGAAATATACATCAGAATGAGTGTCCAATATATCTGAAGCTATATGAATATGTCACATATGATAATAGCACCTCTAATACGTAGATATGTCAGAAATACACATCAGATCAAAGTATGTATAAACATTAGAAGCTGAATGTTAAGAAGATTGTTATTATTTCCAAGACTTTTCAAGAAACATCAGACAATTTAACCATTTTGTCAGTCATCTATCTGACATTTTTCATGTAAGGATCTGTTGAATATATATATATATATATATATATATATATATATATATATATATATATATATATAAAAACACTTATTACAACATAACTATTATATTTTGCAGTTATACACAATAACAATATCTATGTTGATGTCTTTCATCAGGAAGGGGGGAGAAAGAGAGAGAGAGAGAGATAAAAAGGGGGCCTCACAACCCTCTGTTTAGTTTCCAAATGTTTAGTTATATAACATAAGTCTGATGTTAATATGCATAATGAGTTTTCTAATGCAACTCCTAGTTCACTTGATGTCATTTAATTACTAATAGTGTAATTGAATCTGCAGAATGTATGCATCTATAAGAGATCATAGCCATTTTCAAAGGAGTTAAACACTTTTATCAGAACTAATTATTTACCATTTAAAGCATCTAGTGAAGGATAACAGAATTTCAAGAGAAAAGAATTCTAAGTACAATCATTTAACAAGTTCAAAAGGTCAAATGATGTCATCACTGTTGTTTCCTCAAGCTGCATCTTCATAAACTTGTTAAAAAGTATCTAAATAGGCTCATGCACAACAGAAGTTGTCTCTAATGAAGAAAAAAGCATTTTCAGCAGGAAATTCAGATCTTGAAGCTTTTAGAGTTTATAGAAAGCAAAAAAAAAAAAAAAAAAACCACTCAAGCTGCCTTGTCAGTGCATGTCATGAATCTCCACAATGAGAACAGTCACACAGACCACCAGTTTCCTCACAAAACATCAACATCGTGAAAAAATTAACCCTTTCATATAAAAACAGCTATTTAGAAGTAAAAACAGCTGCCTCAATTCAGAAATCATATTTTAACATTTCAATCATTTACCCACTAGTTAACCAGGCCATATAAAACTTATATTTAGCTATCTATAAAACACCATTAATGTACTGTATTAATGTTTAAATGTATCTAAACAAAGAGTCTAAAACATCTAGTCAGAAACATTAATCAGAAACACCTTGTTACCCCACCACTGACCCACTAGAAAAAATGCAGTTTGGTATTAAGTCACATTATACTGTTACTGAAGAATTAGAAGACATACATCATTTGTAATTATTTAAAAGGGAAAAGTATGTAAAGTACTTATAATGGGGAAAAGAGAGAAAAGGAACATTGGTAACAAAAAAGAATAGGAAGAAAGAAGAGAGAGAGAGAGAGAGAGAGAGAATGTTATTTAAATACGTAGTACTATATGTAATTAGAAGTAGATATAGAAAGGAAAAGAGAAAGTTAATAATAAAAATGATTCACATTACCTTACAGAATAGAGACTTTCCAGAATCAAATATATTATGAGTCATAAAACAAAGCATTTTAAATTGGAAGGAATTTATTCATTTGTCCTTTAGTTTCTTAGTTTTGTTTGCTCCTTCCTTCACAGACCATCCATTTTTTGTTGCCTGACTCTTCAAACTCTGGGATGACCATTCCATTTCTTCTATGCCCGATAGCATGTTCTTCTTTTGGATAAATTCTACTGCTTCTTGTAGGTAATCAAAGATCTTCACTCCTTCTGGCAAGGTGATTTTTATTCTTGCAGGAAAAAGAATATGAGTTTTAATATTGGCTTTTTTCAAGGACTTAGAGGAACACACTCCTTTATTCTGGATATAACTGTAGAGGTGTAGTCATTGTCAAGATGAATAACTTTTTCACCCATCTTGAGAGGGGAATTAGTTCAAGTTGATTTCAGCACAAAGTCCTTGTCTTGCGAGGTCAGAAATCTAACTATTATGGACCTGACTGGTCCCTATTAAATTGCTGAACATTTCAAAGTTTGAATGTCATATGGTCGACACCATATGATCGAACTTTGAAAAGTTTGAAGGTAAAAGGCAATGGCTCCATATGCACAGAATGGGAAAATTTCCCTTTACTGTAATGAAGTGTGGTCTCGGAGTTGGTATTTTTAAGTAGAGGGTGTGGGGGTGCAGGGGGGCTTGCTCAGAGCGTTAAGGTAAGTTTTTTTTTTTTTTTTTAGTTTTTTATTATATATTCAAAGTTTCAAGTTTCGCTCATATGTTGTCGAACATATGAGGTTCAAAATTTGGAAGCTTCGAATATATCATATAGACCCGGCCTGGAGTTAGATGAACTCAGAGATGAAGCTGGATTTGCCAGGGACCAATGAACACTCTCAATTCCAAAAGAAAGGGATTCAGGCATGTTTAGTGCTGATGAAAACCACTTGTTGAGGAACTGAATCATGTTAGTGCCCTCTTCTTTCTCAGGAATTCCATCTATTCTTATGTTATTCCTCCTTGATCTACTTTGAAGGTCTTCCAGTTTCTCAATCAGCCTGGTGTTTTGTTTCAGAAGAAATTCATTGTGATGTTCATTTTCTGTCACTCTAGTATCTAGGTTAGTTACTGTTTCCTCTAAGGCAAGAATCTGTTCAGATTGTTTTTTTACTATTCCATTTAGAAGTTCCAGTTGTTTACTGCATTCTTGTTTGATAATATACACTTTGTTTTCAAATTTGTCCATTTTTAGTGACAGTTCTTGGATGTTTGCTATTATAAGATGTAGTTCTTTCTTCACTGCACTCTCCTGGTGTGGGTTCTTTGAGTTGCTCATGTTTTTAGTGACAGTTCTTGGATGTTTGTTATTATAAGATGTAGTTCTTTCTTCACTGCACTCTCCTGGTGTGGGTTCTTCACGTTGCTCATGTTTTTAGTGACAGTTCTTGGATGTTTGTTATTATAAGATGTAGTTCTTTCTTCACTGCACTCTCCTGGTGTGGGTTCTTCACGTTGCTCATGTTTTTAGTGACAGTTCTTGGATGTTTGTTATTATAAGATGTAGTTCTTTCTTCACTGCACTCTCCTGGTGTGGGTTCTTCACGTTGCTCATGTTTTAGTGACAGTTCTTGGATGTTTGTTATTATAAGATGTAGTTCTTTCTTCACTGCACTCTCCTGGTGTGAGTTCTTCACGTTGCTCATGCTTTAGTGACAGTTCTTGGATGTTTGTTATTATAAGATGTAGTTCTTTCTTCACTGCACTCTCCTGGTGTGGGTTCTTTGAGTTGCTCATCTTGAGATCTCCAGTAGAAAACTTCTTGACAGGAATAATTAAAAAAATTCTCTTGATTATGTATTAATTTTTAGAAAATAATAAAGAGTCTATGTTAATGTAACTTTTAGCATACTTTTAGTTAGATTTTTCTAAAAATTAAAATATGTTTCCTGTCAGGATATTAAAATCTAAGCAGAGCTATGGATTTCTTCTGCTATCAGACTGGCATCTTGGCCACAACCCTCCATTTATCATATTTTCAATGGCACCATAAACATTAATTTCCATCAATAATGTGAGACACCATCTATGTGTTGCAGCAGTTCTTTGCATGATTTCTGCATGTTGTACAAAATGTATGCACCGATATGTATGTCAATGTATCCCACTTTACTCATGATTGACAACTATGGTGGCCAGTGGCAGGCCCACACATGAGAGTAATTGTGAACATGGTCAGGCACCCTTCTTTTTTATCCAGCTTCTTGAAGTGGTGAAAGTGGTAGAAGAAGCAGAACAAATGACCCTGTGTCCCAACATGGGGTAAACAGGAAATATTTTTGTTTACAAGTCACATTACACTCTGTCAGAACAGGTTGTTTACTAATGTGTCTCTTGACCAAGAGCAGTTCCTAACTAATCCGTGGACAGCCATAACAAGTACTCTAAATGGTAAAACTGACATCCCCATAACTGAAACCAGAGTTAATGCATTTTTTTTTACCTGGCCAGATGACAGCCAGAGATATTGTACAGGCTGTGAATGGCTGAACAGTGCCATCTATTGTACATATGCCCTGATGATCTGCCATGTATACTGAAGCTTTGGAATGCCTGTGTTTTTGACTGCTGCAGTTATCACTATACCAAACTCTTTCTGAGCCAAATGCCATTTCAGAGATCCAATAGGTGTCCTGAACTAATGTCCAGTGACTCTGTAAGGTCCACAGTGAGTGTACAGCTTGTAGTGTCATATAGTATGTGTTGTCTTTTAGTTGATGGGGGTGTGTATATGCCATGTTCCAATATCATAGAGTGTGTGACATCTGTAGTCAGTAGATCTGGATTGCATATTGCAGTTTTGCATAATATGTGTGCCATGTTCCCACACTGCACACATATGATGTTCATAATAGTTCTACAGTGCATACTATGGCCGTGCCTAATGGGTGTCCCATACTCCCATAGAGCATGCATATATGCATGCATGAGATGTCTCCCTGTAGTACCTCTGCAATATATATGTTGGCTGTGTTTGGTGTGCTTGTCAAGTTCCCATGATCACTGTGATGAGTGCATCTGCAGTATATGTTTTGGTTAAATGATTGTGTGCATGATGCTCCCAGAGCATACAGCCATGTATACCACTTCCCCAGTACTGCATATTATGGCTGTGTTTCAACACAGTGCCTGTTCATTTTAGAGGTCTGCATATAATACATGCTCCATAGCTATGTTACCTTATCTGTCATAAGTGTGCCTCTTTGTTGGGTGCTTGAGGGTGTTAACCTAACATGACTAGTGGCCATAGCATGTGGGATGTATTGCAATCCATATGTGGGAAACTGCTGCTGTACTAAAAACACCCTCTGCATTGATATAGGACCGCAGTGCAACAATAAAGTCCAATTGTCACATACATTCAGCATAAAAGTATATGTTAGCTGTCTGGGCAAGGTCTATGTGAACTGTTTGAATATATTCATCTTCATGTGGCATTTGTGGTTTTAGATTGTGTATGCTGCTCTGCTATGGAGACTCCTTCTCCCTATCCTGTGTATGGCATGATGCATGCCAATATAATTGTGGTATTTTCTATTAATGTAAATACTGTGTCACATATGGTGCACAAGTTCAGTACTCTGTCTACCACATGCTACACACAGTTTTTTTTTTGTGTGTGTGTGTGTGTGTGTGTGTGTGTGTGTGTGTGTGTGTGTGTGTGTGTGTGTGTGCGCGCGTGTGTGTGTGTGGCTGTGTGTTGCTGTGATCCTCATTGCTATGCAACACCAGATATTGTGGCTTTGCTCCTGCCACACTAATGGTCTTGTCACTGGTTGTCACTGTATGCCATGTGCACTTAGTATGCTGCATGCCTTTGTTCTGGATAACATGCAGTTTTTTTGGCAAAGTTCATTCATGACAACATGGAGTGGGCACTATAACTATTATAGCTGGACTTGGAGAACTGCATGTATCATCTGTGTGTGATTCATATAATGCCTATCACGTACCAGAGTGCAAGCTGCTCTTCCATCCCACTGTCTACATTATGGTACTTTGCATGTGTGATTGCCCTCCCCACTGCTTTTGTGGTGTTACATCAGTTTAGTAGTGGTCCTGAGCCTTATTGGGAATACCTGTTTTTTCCCCTGAATGTACATCTTTCAGACTATAATAAGATGAGTCTCATGACCACTGCTATAAGTTAATGTAGAGGAAGGTAAGGGATTCCGTGCAGCAGGAGGCAGAAGTCCCTGCCAAGTCATTGACAGGAAGTGTTACAGCTGCAGCAACAGAATCAGTGGCTAGAGGATTTTGTTAATGCAGCCTTGTGACCACTTGAGGATGCTACGGATGGCTCTCCATGATAAGACTGCTGAAGTGAATGCACTGTATAGTGCTTAAGGGAGCCTTAACTCAGGAATCCTAGTAGTGTTTCACATCTCCAGGCTGGTCAACGTGATCACCCAGAATACTGTGTACCTCCTTGCAGCACACCATCATGGCAGTCCTTATATTTTGTTTAGGATAAGCAACAAACAGAATCTGTATATTTTACCATACCTTGTTTTTAGCAGCCCTGTGATTATGGGCATGATCAATGGATTCATCCTTATTGTCACCTGTAGTGGGCCCCTCATAAATCCACAAGTCAGCTCCACCTACACTGCTACCCCCTGCAACCACCTGCAACCATTCCAAGAGGTGCTGAATCCCTGTCCACCTCAATGTTTCCACCTCCAGTTGTGCAGCATCCTCTGCTTACTCCTCCTCTGCCTCTGATGTTACCTGAGAAGGCCAGCCAAGACTTGAGTATGTAGCCTGTGCAGGATGAGCAATGGATATACAGTATGAGGTACTGTTAGGCACATCTGCAAAATAATTACTCTTTCCATTTCTTGAATCTGGGACCCTGTCAACTATAGCTGAGTGCATTAGCCCACTAGGCCACTCAGCAATTAGTTGGGCATGCCCATAGTCCTGAACATGACAAGTGAAGGTGATGTTGTGAACGGGACTATCATAACAATCTGTAAATATCTGTAAACATTTAAGAAGTATCCTTATTTGTTTTCCATTATTAAGTCTACGTGTTACTTATCCATTGTTGTGGCCTTTGTTTCTTGTGCTTTCTGTTTCAAGTATATGTATGTTGCCTGCAGGCAATTTGCTTCTTCATGCTTGTCTACCTGGTATGGTTATGTAGGGTGTTGTTTCGTGTGGCCCTATGGGGATATGAATTTAGTGTGCTGTTCTATCCCTGCTTTTGTACCCTGTTCTGTTTGTGTCAAAGCATCTCTCCAGTAACTAGATATGTGCTTTGACACTACCATTGTGTGCCTCTATAACCTCCATCTGTATATTCCTGCCAGTATCCTCTTTGATACCATACCTGTATTTTTCTGACCTCTATATATAGTTTAATATATTTGCACTATGTCTGTTTGTTCACATGTTGTGCACTGTTTCCACTCCCTATTCTAACTCAGGATGGCTATTCTGTGGCTTTCCTATACATAGCTTGTCCCCTTTGGGTTTTGTATTGCTCACTCTTGTAACTATGTTCTGTGTGTACAGCATGGCATTGGAAAACTGCTGTCCTGTGAAGTTGTGCTCAGTAGATGCTGTCCTGTGTAGTTGTCCCTAATAGATGCTCTCTGCCACTATGTGCATATCAGTACACTGGATATGCTTTATGTGCAGCATGTGTGATAAGACTCCAGATTTCATCTCACATGCACTGACCCTCTATATTTCTTGTGTCACAATTCATGGTTACATATTTCATTTCCATTGCACTAGCTTTCTGTGTTCACTGCTTCACATTTCCTGTTTAGATATTTCATCTTCCATGCATTAATCTTCTGCATTTCTTTTATCACAATTCATGGTTACATGTTTCATTTCCCATGTACTTTCCTTCTGCATTTATTTTATCACAATTCATGGTTACATGTTTCATTTCCCATGTACTTTCCTTCTGCATTTCTTTTATCACAATTCATGGTTACATGTTTCATTTCCCATGTACTTTCCTTCTGCATTTCTTTTATCACAATTCATGGTTACATGTTTCATTTCCCATGTACTTTCCTTCTGCATTTATTTTATCACAATTCATGGGTACATGTTTCATTTCCCATGTACTTTCCTTCTGCATTTATTTTATCACAATTCATGGGTACATGTTTCATTTCCCATGTACTTTCCTTCTGCATTTCTTTTATCACAATTCATGGTTACATGTTTCATTTCCCATGTACTTTCCTTCTGCATTTATTTTATCACAATTCATGGCTACATGTTTCATTTCCCATGTACTTTCCTTCTGCATTTCTTTTATCACAATTCATGGTTACATGTTTCATTTCCCATGTACTTTCCTTCTGCATTTATTTTATCACAATTCATGGTTACATGTTTCATTTCCCATGTACTTTCCTTCTGCATTTATTTTATCACAATTCATGGGTACATGTTTCATTTCCCATGTACTTTCCTTCTGCATTTATTTTATCACAATTCATGGTTACATGTTTCATTTCCCATGTACTTTCCTTCTGCATTTATTTTATCACAATTCATGGCTACATGTTTCATTTCCCATGCACTAGCTTTCTGTGTTCAATGTTTATTGCTTCACAGTTCATGGTTACATGTTTCATTTCCCATGCACTTTCCTTCTGCATTTATTTTATCACAATTCATGGCTACATGTTTCATTTCCCATGCACTAGCTTTCTGTGTTCAATGTTTATTGCTTCACAGTTCATGGTTACATGTTTCATCTCCCATGTACTTTCCTTCTGCAGTTCTTACTTCACAGTTCATAGGCTCATAGGAGGTTACTAGACTATTGACCTGGAGGTCATTTCAAGCCTAGCTGTTTCATCCCAATGTAATACAATAGATACTCTAGTCAATATCCAGGATTGTATTTATAATGACTGTCCATGTCCAGGAAGGTTGTGGGCATTATTCCTGGTAAGAATTTATGGTGCCCTATCCACTCGTCCAGGTTCCTTTTGGACAGTGTCATGGAGGTGCTCTGCTCTACATGAACAAAGATGCAGCAGTTGCTGGGAGACAAATCTGTCCCTCCAGCATGTCCTTTTCAAGTCACAAGCCATATTTAGGTCTCTGGAATGGGTAGCTCTAGTCCGTTTGATTTATGGTTGTGTACCAGATTCATTAGGTTTGGGTCAGAGATTGCTCTGTACGCCAGGCATAAGCCTCCCCTAAGAAGTCTATATGATACAGAGTAGAGTGACAATGACTTTAGTTGGTCTGTGTAAGGTATATGCTGGAGTTCCTTGATCTTCTTTGTTAGAAACCTCTGAGGTCTCTCCAATTGCTGCAGGTACTTTGTACGGTACATGCCAAAAGGGGCATTATACTCAATTACGGGCATGATTAGTGATGAGTATAGAGGGGTTAAAACCTCTTTTGTTCTAGAGGCGATGCCTTTGCTAATCAAGTGTGCTATGTAGAAGGCCTCCTTTACTACAGTAGACACATGATGGTCAAGGTTGCAGTCACCTTGTGATCCCAGATCCCTTACCACTTCATTGGTACATAGGGTATTGTTGTTAATTTAATAGTGTGAAGGGACATTGTTTTAACCGAAGGGAATGATGATGCATTTCTTTGCATTCAGGTTGAGACCATGACTAAGACACCAGTCGCTGGTCTGTGTAAGACCCTCCTGAAGTATACTGACATCATTTGGGGATTCAATAATCACACCCAGTTTGCAGTCATTTGCAGACTTGGTCAGCCACAGCCTCTTAGTTTTGGCCTGAACTTCTGAGAAGTATATACCAAAGAGTAGGGGGCCCAGCACTGACCCTTATGGCACCCCACTGGTGACAAGACTGCTGGTTGATGTGGAGTCAACCACTTTAATAGTGTGTGACTGGTTTGTGAGCCATTTGCCAACTCATCTTACAACAAAGGGGTTTACATATTTCATCTCACATGCAGTGGATTTCTGCGTTCATTGCTTCACAATTCATGGTTACATATTTCATCCACCATGCACTGACTTGCATTTTTTGTATCACAATTCATGGTTACATATTTCATTTAACAAAACAAAAAAGAAAACATGAAGGTGAACCGAATCTCCGAAAACAACAAAACAAAAAGGCAAAATGACAGACTCTGGATTATCACACTGATGAAGGTTATATTTACCTGAAAGCTTTGTGGAGCGATAAACTTGTGGAATATTAAAGTACAGTTTTATACTGAGCATTTCCAGAGTCTGCCATTTTGCCTTTACATACTTCATTTCCCATACACTAGCTTTCTGTGCTCATTGCTTCACAATTTAGGGTTACATATTTAATCTCCCATGTACTGGCCTTCTGCATTTCTTGCTTCACAGTTCATGGTTACATATTTCATCTCCCATGCAGTGGCTTTCTGGATTATTCTTGTTTACTTTGGAACACAAGCTGAAGTTTACATTGCTGTATTTTCATTTTTCTGTTTAAGGATGGCATTCTTATGTTTCCTCACAGTATTCTGATATACAATGCACAGGTTTTTTTAATCCATCTTCCCCGACCTCATTTAGAGCCAATTCAGAATGTTTAGGAAACTTGGGGCATAGTTTTCTAGCATCGGCACCACTTTTAAAGCTGCCTTCCATGCCAGTTTGCGACTTGTCATCATTCTCCATAGAAATGTTAACCTAAACATTTGTTTATGCAGTACCCACTATATAAAACTCTGGTAATGCAACTGTGGGTATTACATGGAAAAATAAGAAGTTACACACTGAGTTTACCCTTCTAAGTAAAGAATATGCTACATACAGATTTCATCTTCACTGTTCTGTATATCTGCTGCATATACAGAGGATATAAAAAGTGTACACACCCCTGTTAAAAATGCCAGGTTTTTGAGATATAAAAATATAAGACCACAATAAATAATTTCAAAACTTTTCACACCTTTAATCTGACCTATAACCTGTACAATTAAATTGAAAAACAAACAAATCTGTTAGGGGAAAAATATAAAAAATAAAAAATGTACAATAAGCTGGTTGCATAAGTGTGCACACCCTTAAACTAATACTTTGTTGAAGTACCTTTTGATTTAATTACAGCATTCAGTCTTCTTGGGTAGGAGACTATCAGCATAGTACATCTTGGCAATATTTGCCCACTCTTCCTTGCAAAAGCGCTCTAAATCTGTCATATTGCGAGGGCATCTCTTGTGCATAGCCCTCTTCAGATCACCCCACAGATTTTCTATTGGATTTAGGTCTGGGGCTCTGGCTGGGCCATTCCAAAACTTCAATTTTCTTCTAGTGAAGCCATTTTTTTGTTGATTTGGATGTATGCTTGGGGTCATTGTTGTGTTGAAAGGTGAAATTCTTCTTCATCTTCAGCTTTCTAGAATACGCCTGAAGGTTTTGGGCCAAAAGTGACTGGTATTTGGAACTGTTCATAATTCCCTCCACCTTGACTAAAGTCCCAGTTCCAGCTGAAGAAAAGCAACCCCAAAGCATGATACTGCCATCACCATGCTTCCCCGTGGGGATGGTATTCTTTTGGTGATGCAAAGTGTTGTTTATGCGCCAAACGTACCTTTTGGAATTGTGGCCAAAAAGTTCAACCTTGGTCTCATCAAACCATAACACATTTTCCAACATGCATTTAGGAGACGATATATTGTTTTGCAAATTTTATCCGGGTCTGGATGTTTTTCTGTGTAAGAAAAGGCTTCCGTCTTGCAACCCTACCCCATAGGCCAGACATATGGAGATTGTTGTCACATGTAGTATACAACCAGTACTTGCCAGAAATTCCTGTAGCTCCTTCAGTGTTGCTGTAGGTCTCTTGGCAGCCTCCCTGACCAGTGTTTGTCTTGTCTTTTCATCAATTTTGGAGGGACGTCCAGTTCTTTGCAACATCGCTGCTGTCCCATATTTTCTCCACTTTTTGATTATTGTCTTCACTGTGTTCCATGGTATATCCAATGCTGTTGAAATTTTTTGTACCCTTCCCCTGACTGATACCTTTCAACAATGAGATTCCTTTGATGCTTTGTAAGCTCTCTGTGAACCATGTTTTTTGCTGTAGCAGGAACTGAGTAAATGTTAGGAAAATCCTACTAGGGCAGCTGAACTTTACTTGGGGTTAATCAGAGTCACTTTAATTGATGGCAGGTATGTACCCAAGAAGACTGAATGCTGCAAATAAAGCAAAATGTGCAACAAGTATTAGTTGAAGGGTGTGCACACTTACGCAACCAGCTTATTGTACATTTTTTATTTTTTATATTTTTTCCCCTTAACAGATTTGTTTGTTTTTCAATTGAACTGTACAGGTTATAGGTCACATTAAAGGTGGGAAACGTTTGAAATTATTTATTGTGGTCTCATTTTTTTTATATCACAAAAACCTGGCATTTTAACAGGGGTATGTACATTTTTATATCCACTGTAGGGTTCCACTATGAAATATTATTTATTTATTTTATTTTATTTTATTTTACATTTGTTGACCGGGATAGTCCGACTGGATATATATCCATTTTCAGCAGAGGCCCAGGGAGAAAAGCTCCACATACCAAAAAAGAGACAGCACAAACATCACTTAGTGATAAACTCAGGCAGACATGTTTAGAAAAATATAGACAAAGAATACAGGCAGATATCAATATACACAATGTGCAGACTTACATCTGATTGGCAAAGACGTATCAGAAAATGTGAACATAGAATACAATCAGATCTCATAATTCACAATGCTTAGGCATTCAAATGATGTAAGGCATAAATACTTGGCTGAACAGCAGGTTGGGTAGCAAGACATGTATTAGTGAAGTTGTTAGTCATGTTTAGAACAAGAGCACAGCCAATGAGATGTGAGGTATTTTTTGAGTTCTTTTTTAAATGGGGTAGTGAGGTTTCCTTGGTAATGGTAGTAGGGAGTAGATTCCAGATTTTACCGATTGAGTTGGCAAATATAGCATCGCCTGCAGAGTTGTTAGATTTTTGGGTCAGTATCATTAGTTTATCAGCTGAGAGTAATGGCCTGGGGGCAATATGAGGGGTGAGAATATTTTTGAGGGCAGGGGTATTATCAGGTTGATGGAGTATTTTATGCGCTACTATAAGCTGGTTAAACTGTAGAAGGGTAGGATACTCTAGCCATCCCAGTGCTTTGAGGTTCTGGCAATGGTAGGTCCTAAAAGCCATGCCTGTAGAGAATCTGGCTATATGATTGTAACATCCTGATAATTTCTTGAGATCAGTTTTGGATAGGTTGGTGAGTACAGGGGATTCATACATAAGGGTAGAGAGGAGGTGTGGTCTTACAATAGCTACCCTAGCTAGGGGGTGAGGAAAGGTTTGGCTCTGTACAGAGTGCCAAGTTTTTTGTTGATGGACTTAATAGTGTGATTGACATGTTTATCAAATTTAAGGTTGTTGTCTATTATTACTCCTAGAAGCTTTGTATGGTCATCAGGGGAGATAATGGTGTCATTGCTAGATTTGATGTTGAAGGAAGGAGGAG
The DNA here is from genome assembly GCF_019279795.1 of Protopterus annectens. Lineage (NCBI taxonomy): Eukaryota > Metazoa > Chordata > Ceratodontiformes > Protopteridae > Protopterus > Protopterus annectens. Next base: position 906,201,215 of record NC_056747.1, on the reverse strand, counting down.
GAATTCTACGGTTAGGGGAGAAAAGTAGTAGCTTGGTTTTGTTAGGATTTAGAAGTAGGCGGTGATTAGTTAGCCATGTTTCTACCATGCTGAAAGTTGTCTGGGTGAGGGTTAGAAGTTGTGTAGGAGAGGAGGTGGCGCATATTAGCATTAAGTCTCTGCATATTGGATGCAGGTGGCTCCTGGGATGGTGGTGTGCAGATCATTGATAAAGATAGAGAAAAGAAGGGGACCTAGTATGGACCCTTGTGGGACACCTAGGGTTAGAGGAAGCTGGGATGACAGCTTCCTCTGCCATAAGACAGCCTGTTGTCTACCATTTAGGTAGGAGTGAAACCATTGTATTGCGTGTTGGTCTAAATAGATGGTTTGTAGGGTATTGAGCAGTAGCTGATGGCTGACCATATCAAAAGCTTTTGAGAGATCTAGGAAGAGTGCTGAAGAGTTTGTTGTTGTTACGATGAACATTGATCGCATTAGAGAAAGATAGAAGAGCCGTGGTGGTACTGTGGAATGGCCTAAAGCCATGCTGAGAGTCGGTGAGCTTTCCGTTTTGAATAAGAAAGTGCATGATTTGTTTGTGTATGCATCTTTCCATGATTTTAGCTAGTGGTGAAAGAATGGCTATAGGTCTAAAGTTAGATAATTCTGTGGAATTTCTTCCTTCATGGAGAGGTATAACGTGATATTTTCCATATTGCTGGGATGGATCCTTCCAAGATGGATCTGTTGATCAGAATAGAAATGGGAAGTGCTATGGCATCAGCTGCTTGAGGAGGGTGTAGTGATTTTGTTTGTCTAGAATGATGGATTTTTTGGTCTGGTTCCTTAGCTGCTGGTATCTTACTTGGTCCATAGGGGCTTTGGTAACATGCCACCTGACTCAGGCGTTGTTTCTTAATTTAATTTTGTTTTTTGTTTCTTTAGGTAGCCACGGTGCAACTGTGGCTTTTACATGGATTATACGGGTAGGAGCATGGTGATTAAGGATAGCCAGAAATTTGGTATTGAAGTACTCAACTGCTTCTTTTAATGGGAGTCATTTCAAGACATTCCAATTACATGGTTTGAGTTCTTTCTGGAAGTTGCCAAGGTTAAAGTTCCTGACGTTTCTTATAGTTTTGTAGGTGGGCTGGCTGGGAATGTCAGCTTTGAGCCTAATAATATAGGTAAGGCAGTGATCACTTAGATCATCTGGTAATGTATCTGGCTTGTACTTTTGGGGTGGCTGCTAATAAGTATCCAATCGAGGATACTATCTTTAACTCTATTTTTGCTAAATCTGGTGAGGGTGGCAATGATCTGAGTAAACACATGGAGGTTTAAATGGGTGGCAATATTAGAACATGATCACCCATAAATCACTTCCATAATCATAACCAGCTGAAACACATCTGTGCCATTCAGTGCAATGGCACATATTGAAAGCAATTTTTGTTATGCAGAAGAGCAAACTGTTGCATCCTTACAAGGACAGCCAAGACTTTACATTCCCAAATGTATATGTACCAATTCTGTGGTAATGCATCATAAGGTAAAAGAGAACTATCCCAAAATAGTGCATTGTGGTCTCAAGCAATCACAGTTTTCACTGTAACAAAAGTGAGCAACTGATTTCTGAGGAACAGCAGATCAAAGAAACATAGGGCAGCCAGCCTATGGAATATGAAGAGTGAGATGCAATGTTTGTGAAAGACAGAAGATAAGTGATCATCAAGATTTGTTATGTGATTGCTGATCCCTCATAAAATAGCCTTCTTTCTTTTAGGATCAGAAGGTGTGAGCATCTCAGCTTTAAAATCATTGCAAACTCATTGCAAACTGTTTTTTATATTATATCTGTGATGACTGAGCTTGAAAGAAGATCATCAATCATCTGCTACATTATGAAAGCACATTAACTAAGCCAGCTCTGTGGCTTAGAGTGATACTGATACAATGACACAAGCGACCTGAGTTTATTTAGTTGCCAGGGCACATGGAGGAGCTGGCATGGAAGAATGGGTGTCCGCAGATGCTGCCAGCTTACCCATCCTGGGGGAAGGAGGTATCTCTGGCTCACCGCTTGGGTGACACCTAGCAGGAGCATGACTCTGTGTACACATTGCTCCAATGTGCATGCATACATAGCCCAGACAGCAGGCAGAGGCCTACTGTCTGAGGCTGGCAACAGCAGCACCAGATACAGACCTCACATAGCTGCCACAATGGTGGGGGGTGGGGGGTGCTAGAAAGCTGACCCACTGAACATGGAAGTTGGCCGGCTCCCTACTACCTGATTCTTGCAATATGGGGAAGAAACAGGCCAACAAGATACCCTAGGAAGGACCTAATGGGTCATATGGGTCATGGGACTCTCACTTAGTCTTGGGATGCCTGGCTGTTCCCTCTGATGGAATGAATAGGCCAATTAAGTAAAGGTAGTAGAACTATCCCGCACATCCAGTCAGGAGTAATAAAAAAAAAAAACATGAACAACTGTCAGCCACAAGTAAACCTGCTGCCACTCCCCCCATTTAGTGCATGTAATAACTTATTTTATTTATTTATTTATTTATTTAACATTTGTTTACCGGGAAAGTCCACCTTGGAACGAGTGAATTTTCAGTGGAGGCCTAGGGAGAAATGCTTATTAATATTAATAATCAAATATTTTTTGTAAAATATGGTACTCATAAGCATGGGCACCCTCAGGCAGGTGTAAGGGGGTGCACTTGCACCCAACTGGATTTTGACTTCAAAAAAATTTTTGTGACATAATCAATGGTGCCAGCACCATATGGCAAGGGGGAGACAGCAATCTCCCACTTTTACATCTGTTTGGCCAGGAGGCTTTGACAATTAAATAAAAAAAAAACTTCTTCACTCCACGGTGGTGGTGATAGCCTGTCATTTAAGGAGGACCATGCATGCATTGTACACACGCCAATGTGGATGTAAACACATTCCGCACTTGTGTGGAATTTAAATTGAAAGTTCCAGTGAAAGAGAGGGTAAAAAGTCATTCCACTCACTGACAGAGAAGGCGTGTGTGCGTGTGTGTGTGTGTGTGTGTGTGTGTGTGTGTGTGTGTGTGTGTGTGTGTGTGTGTGTGTGTGTGTGTGTGTGTGTGTGTGTGTGTGTGTGTGTGTGTGTGTGTGTGTGTGTGAGCGCGCGTGCGCGCAGGTTGGAATGTGTAACACAGCTCTCAACTGTCCAGATTTAGATTCATAAGTTTTTGTCTGTTTCTCATAAAATTTATGTTTTTCTGGCAGAACAGGGAGGACTGAAGAGACTAAATAATGACATATGAGTTTCAAACTTCATATTCTTCAGAAAATACATGTTAACACAAATTATGTTATTCTAGCAACTTTCTAAGTTAGAAAGAACAATTGTAACACCCATTATTTCAGCCTTTGTCCAGATTCCTTGCACTAAGATGTTGAGAGGTATGCATACTTCTAAACTGTCCAGATTTTTGCAGAATTTCCTAATTTTTGCCTCATATTTTTGGCCTACTCCACAACATTTATGGTTTTCTGGCAAATCACTGAGGATTGAAATAACTAAATAATGCCACACATTTGAGTTTCAGACTTAATTTCCTTCAGAAAATGCATGCTAAGACCAATGCTGTTATTCTAGCAACTTTCTAAGTCTATAAGAGCAATATTTAAAATCTGTCCCCATTTTTGGGTATTTGTCCCCCATTATTTTATGTTTTGTCCAGATTTCTTATGCTAAGAGGTTGAGAGGTATGGAGGTATGGCATGTAATCCCTTAATTAGAGGGGAGGGCAGGCTAGTCAATTAACTTCATCAGGCTTGACCCTGTAACTTGGTTACAGGAGACAAGAGCCTGAATCCTCTACACCAAATACCAGACTACTGAAGGAATTGTGAGCTTCAGTGGAGAGAAGAGCCTGAATCCTGCACACCAACTACCAGACTGCTGAAGGAATCATGAGCTTCAATGGAAACAAGAGCCTGAAACATAGGCAATTATTTCTTCAAGGGCAGCAGGCACTGAATTTGTAGATGAAACATTGAAATGTAAAGTTGTTTGCCAGTAGCAATCTTTTTGTTAGTTACAGATCTCTTTAATGTAGAATTATTCAGATGACTCTTACTTCTGCAGAGATTGTGCTTATTGTATTGAGTGATATTGGTGGATTGTAATGAGAGACATTTGAATGGCCTTTTATAGTTGAACTTTTCTGAAATGGGTAGTATTGTTATTATTGGTTCCTACATTTTATTTCATTGCTTATTAGAAAAATATTTAAAACTACAAATTTAAAACACATTCTAACAAGTGGTTCTATATTATACAAGGAATATAATTTAATACAATCAGGAAGGTGAATCAAAGAATGCATATATGTATTCATGCCCCTAAAATGTGCTCAAGAATCCTATGTTTGAAAACAGCCCAAAGATAAACTTAATCCTCCACTGGCCAGATACATTTTCATTTTTTTTTCATGTCATTTCAATGAATGCGAGTTGCAAGGACAGAGAAGTGTACAGCTCATGCTAAGTCTGTTTTCACTGTCAGACTGTATTGTTTGTTTAGCAAATGGCTATCAGTGTTTGTGTTATTTTATTTCAGTATCTGTAATCAGGCTGCAGTGCACATATAAATAACTTAGTCTGGGAGTACTGTCTGGTTAAGTGACTTGCTTAGAGTCACACAGTTAGACACTAGAGGTTGCGGGAATCAAACCGTGCACTACCACACCACAGGAAGCAACTTGGTAACAGCTCCTTAATTCTCTAAGCCAAATGCCAGAGGTCAAAAATTATTATTTAACATTTGTTTGCCAGGATAATCCGACTAGACAACAAGTGTCCATTTTTAGCGGAGTCCTGGGGAGAAAAACTCCATAAGTTTACAGAGAGAAGAAAAATTTACAAAATAGTAGCATACAGACTGTAGACTTTATAGCCGTTAGTATAAGAATAAGAAGATATTCCCCATTTTGGATGAAAATACAAATATACAAAATACACACTAGACTAGATAAGAACCTGGTAGAGCATTGCAAGGAGATTGTGGTAAGAAACTGTGAAAGTTTACCAGATATGGTTCTGTCTATCATTACTGCCTTGACAGACTTGTTGAAGATGTCTCATTATGTCTAAAGTACATCCACTTGAGCATAGGACAGGTATGTGGTCAAATGGTAACCAGCTTCTGTCATATATAGGGAATGGAGCGAATATACATCAGAAGTAACACACCTTAGTTAAGATTAAGATGCAGTGAAAAGTGTAGCACAATGACACTTGACAAGCAAAACAGATGACGGAAGTCAGACAAGAAAACAGGTTGTAAACATTGTTATTACATAAACAGCTTAGGGACAATTGTCACATGATGCTTATGTGGAAAAGGCACAGTTACATAAAGAGTATTTGAGTGAATAATGTTTGTTGAACAGAATTAAATGAAAGCATTAACTGAAGAAAAACATAAAGCACAACTCAGTAAATTTTTATGGATGCAGAGTCCTTCATATCCACTATGGCAGAAGCTCTGACTCCTTGTACCCCTACTTAATATCATCAGCTCCACAGTCACTGCACTTTGGCAAAAAGGAATATTTCCTCATTGCATCAATCTTGGGCTACTGAGATACTGACCGCATGTGCTCTTAGACACACATTTGTTATTATATTTGGTACTAACAGTTTGAAAATCATATTATGCCATGAACAAACATTGCTGCATTCTCCTATAGGACAGGAAAATGCATGACGTACTACCCAGTAAGTGTTTACCAGCCTTTAAAATGGATGTGGAGCTGAAACAATAGATCAATAAGCAGTTAAGATCAAAGGCTGAGTTCAACAAATAGCAGGTTGATCTGATGAGGTCATCTGTGGGTTGTTTTCCCTGTGGGCATTACATATATTAAAAATATAAAGAAAGACTGTAGTGGTGCTGTGGTAGCGTTGTCGCCTCACAGCAAGACGTTGTCGCATTCGATTCTCAGTTAGAGAGTCTTCTGTGTGGAGGCATGCGTGAATGGGCGTGCCTTCGTTGAAGGTTGTGAGTCAGGGCTGGTAACTTGACACGTAAAAATCCACTACCAAACATTAGTGGACTGGAGTTCCGCTGTGGCGAACCCTGGCCGGGATAAGTCGAAAGACACAACAACTGTATGAAATTATGCCAGTTAATACTGACAGGGTATTTTATGACAGGTTCTTACAATTAACAGTGGTTGATGTACATTGCTACATCTGCACACATAAGGTTTTTGATGTGGGGGGATATCTCAGCTTTTTCATTTAGGAATATCTGTTCATCTAGGTGAAATAAAACACAAGAAAGAGTGAAATGCCCTGTACAGACATACTAAAATATACCCTTTTCTAATATTTTTTTCATATAGTGTACAGAAATTAAGATGAACAGCATTGCCCACATTACAAATGTGTGTTTGTATTTGTGTGTCCATGTGTCCTGCGTGTCTGTGACAACCTGTGCTGTTGTCTCTACATGGCACTAACTAAAACAATTCCAAACAGTACCATAGTAGCACACATAAATACAGTGCCAGGGCTAACAGTGTAGAACAGAGCATATAGATATAAAATTAATGATGTTGGAGACTTACCCACACCTAATTCATATCCATGTCTACCACACAACATTATCCTATATGTATTTATGTGGTTATCCACATAGATTTATTTCACTGATCTATGGCATTACACAGCCCTGTTGGATACCACAATAGGCAGGTCACATCAGTCTTTGCTACCAGACTATGTACAGAGCTGCCATGCTTCAGTGGGCTGCAGTGGCCTGGGGATCATTTCTAAAGCAGTTGATTGGCTCTCTGTCATGGCAAGGCTTACTGGATGTATATCTATGCAGATGTATAGCTTTGACTTAACATACATGTGTGCGGTTGTTGTTAAGACATGCACGTGCTGCCCTGTCCTGTACTGTGTGCATGTGCTAGTTTGTGTGGGGGTGGAATGGTTTGACAGTGTGACCACTGTGTACTGCATGGTACATTTGAATGAGTGTTGATACACAGTTATGTGAGGCAGTTGTACTTGGCTGCTAGCCCTGTGTGATGGTGTTTTATTGCAGTATCAGGAGTCAGTGATGAAACTTCGTATCTCTGACTGAATTGTGATGTAAGCTTTATTTATATGGTGCTCTTCATTTCCATAAGTTGTGTTTCACACTCACATTTAGTAGATGGTAATATATCAGGTATTACAGGACTGTATGCCAGTCACCCTGGATTGCATCTAATCTTTTTCTATTTATTCCCCTGCTCACTAACCCTCTGTACTGATGACATGAATCTATCTTTTTATATCTAAATTCACTTCAGTGTTGAACTACATTTCTATTTACTAACTTATTCAACAGTTTGGAAGTGCACTGATCCATTCTTAAGTTTTATGTGCACTTCATATCCTGAATACACTGCATGCTAAATTGTTTTGCAAGCATTTTTTATTGCAAATTATTGATTTATCTAATTTTGGATGCTGCTGTGTTACCAGATATCCTTTGCAATTTCAAAACATACTTTCTTATTTTCTTCTGAGCTATAAACTGGTCTTTGCAAGTTAGAGCTCTTATCTCTGTATATTGCCATGTTTCTTCTTTACTATAACATTTTATAAAGGTACCTAAACCAAATTAAATTTGTGCATATAAACACTTTCTTGCCCACAGCTTTACAAAAACTATTTAAATATTCTAGAGCTATGTTTCTTTAGAACAGACTAATATCTTTACACAGTACTTTAAATCTGCTCATGTGCAGAGCTCTAATACTTTAAACTGTTGTGTTTCTGCTCGACCTATCACTATTTATTATCTCTTTTACAAGATTTCTCATCTTTACCTGTCTAACTTGGCATGCATATCCTCTGGCTAATTTCACACTTACCTGGTCTTTCTCCTTGCTTACTTCCCCTTTCTTATGTTGATCACAGCTCTCTATCTTAATAAGAGTGAATCGTCTATTCACATGTACCTCATCTTTCATATCACTTCCCTCCTTTTACTGTTGTGCAATTCCTCAGCGCATATACAGTTATTCATCCCTTGTGCTGCTAAACTGCATTTTAATCTGCTTCACTAAATATCTGCTGAACAAACTAACTTTGCCCCACTTTTTCTCACTGCCAACCTTTACTTAACTATATCCACTTCTACCCATCATTTACTTGTCTTGTCTCATTCCTCGTTAATCTACAATGTGTATTAAGGAGCATCTGATGTATTATCTCAGTTGTACCTACCATACAAGTTTAGCCACCTGCTGCTTTCTACAATTAGCTGCCATCAACTGTCTGCTTAGCCATTGTTTTGTATTGGAGTCGGTCTGCATTTTCAGTAATGCTAGATTCTGTTCAGTTTATTTTATCAATGTTCTACATTTTTCCAACAGCTGTTAATGCAGTTTGATGGCTATACCTGGAGGCTGCAAAGTCTGATGATCATGTTTTGAATGCAAATTCTTCTCCCTTGCTTTGTTTGCTGGTGATTGTATTAGAATGCTTATCTTCTTGTCCTCTAACATTAAACTTGAAACCGTGACTTGTGCTTGGACGTTTTATTGACTCCTATAGCCTTTGTTTACCAGCTTACTTACCCTCTAATATTAAACTTGAAAGCTTGACTTGTTATGAACATTTTTATTGACCCTTGCAAGGCACTCTAACTTAGCAACGGATGACGGTCACTGATTGACTTGAGAGTTATGCTTCCTTAACAACTTCAGTTAGGAAGTTCACAGCACAGTTAATAACCATGCAAACTGTTTGATGATATAATATGTTTTAATACGTTTTAAGATGCCAAATGTTGTTCATAATGAGGTACAGTTGGGGGGGGGGGTGTTCTGCGATGGATCAGCGGCTTCTCCACCGGTTGTCTGTTTTATGCTTACTGGTTCATGTTTAACACACAGCACATGTGAATGCTAGGATGGATTCCGGCTTTTTCATACCCTAGACTGGCTGGATTAAGGGGTATCAAGAAAAATAAACGAATAAGAGAAAATACTGAGCCAGCTTCACATTTAAAGTTGTAGGCCTAAACTTACAACAATATAGTACATTCAGTTTTTGTTTTTAAAAATTACAGTTACTCAGGAACTTTATAATTTTTACATGAAATTAGTTCAATATTACAGTTCCATTGAGGTCTTATCTGATAACATTATAAATACACAAAGATGCAGTCAGTTTCTGTACTGCAGTGTGGAATACAGCAGGAGTTCTTGGTTATCCACACGTAAACAGATATTCCCTGGATTTCTGGCTTCTGGGTTTCCACCCCCCTGCAAAACATTCTTGCGGACATCCATGCTCATGAGTCAATTTGTTCCTTCATGAAGGATGGCAGCTTTTTAAAATATCTGTTCTTCTGCATTCTGAAACCTTGTAGAACCAGCATGCACATGTTGTATTTAAAGTGCCTTCCTATTGTTCCCTTTTAGCTGTTGCTGTTACAGCAAAAGGAAGTCTTGGGCAATCTGAGTACTAGGTCAGACCAAATCAGACTGAATTACAACTGATAATGATAGAGAGGCTATTTGAAGGAGGACTACCATGCTTAAATTGTATTTAGCCTCTACTGTTATCAATACTCCCCTCCAGCCCAGCATCCTAACCTTGTTCCCCAAGAAAAAAATGAAACCTTTATTTTTTTTTGTTATGCCCTTGATTGCTTTAATATTCTTATATCTTTCCCCACAGATTCACATAACAAACTTCCTTCTTTGATTAAAGATATATGCTGCATGTAGTCTTTATTTCATATAATGTATTAATGTTGGTATGGATGCCATTGACAGCTGGGTATATCTGGATATTTACAGTACATGAGATCGAAAGCTAGGGCACTGAAAGGAAGAGGCAGTGTACTAGATATGCTGCACCATGAAGGATGCAGTACTCAGATGCATTTGGACTAGAGAATGGCTACAGAATGTAGTCCTGTAGTCTATATATATATATATATATATATATATATATATATATATATATATATTACTGAATGCGAAACGATAATGCACTAGCTGCTGAGGCTGGTATGCTTCTTTAACACGTCCTACTGTAAGTCAACATCCTGTGAGTAAAGTGTGTTTGGAAATGCTAGTGACTACCAGTAATAGCAGAATAGTTATGTACCATCATAAACCTCACCAAGATCATTGACAGCAACATGTCATCTGACTGTCATGGACCATTACAAATTTAAAGCTGTATGCATTTTTTTAAGTGTGGTGTGGTGAATATATTGCAAATATAATCACATACTAGCTGCAAGTTCAAGCAAGCCAGACTAAAGGAAAAAATGAAACTCAAATTAAATTAAACTTTTTTAGTGTATTCAGATACTATATATCAGGATTTAGATTCCAAAGACATGCTTTTGAAGCGTTTCTCTCTGGGTCTCTGCTGAAAATGGGCTCCGTCCCAGTCAGACTTTCCCAGTAAATAAATAAATAAATAAAAAAAATAGATCAAAGCTTCACTTTCTGGGATGCAAGGAGACTGAGACCCCCCCCAACAAAACATTTCATAGATATATATTTATATTACATCTTTCACTGCAATCTGTGCAGTTTGCAATTTGTCATGTTATCAACAGTTTGTGTTATCAACAGTTCATTTTCTGTTCATCTGTTCATAGATTTGATGTATCATTACAAACCTGCCCCCGCCTCACACGCAGACACACCCACACACACACACACACACACACACACACACACACACACACACACACACACACACACATGCACACACACACACACACACACACACACACACACACACACACACACACACACACACACACACGCACACACACACACACACACACACACACACACACACACACACACACACACACACACACACTTTTCACTTGGAGTTAGCCCCTGGTGTCTACCAGAAACCACATCTGTTGTAAAGGATAAGCTATACCTCCCTCCCTCCACCATGATAGTATGGTAGGCTATTGGTTGCTCAAGCCTATCTTCCGACTTCTGGCATCCAGCTTTGGGTCACAAGTTAAATCCGGACTACTGCACTGCAGTATGGCACAATGTCATTGCATCACTGAGCCAAACTACAATTTAGTTACTTTTCATGCTGCAGTTTTCAAGACTGGTTTTGTTCTAAAATAGTTATTTAGTCAGATGAGTGCATTTCAGAGTAACTGATGTCAGCTCTGGATAAAAATGAAAACAAGTATCTCTGTGATAAGCAAACATCCCTAACAACTTTAATTTACAGAGTTCATTATGTCTTGGGACACACACAGATGGTAGAGAACAGCATGCCAGATTTATCAAGCTACTAAATTAAAGAAAGCACAAAACGCTTGAATCTCAATTACTAAAAGATGCACCAAGAAAAATTTAGAGGAAATGAAAGATTCAGCAAAGCTACTAAAATAAAAAAAGCTATATCTCACTTGCTAAAAAAAAAATGAAAAGGAAGGAAGAAACTTCCAAATTAAAGCAAGCAAGAGCAAAAAATAAGTTTAGGCCCAAGAATGTTTACAAGAAACAATAGCAGTAACAAACCAAAGTATCTCAGACTCTGCCTCAGCGATTCGTTATGGCTCTTAGTACTGGGGAGGGGGAGCAGCATGTTGAAAGGGATATAAAAGAAATGCATTTGTCAACCAAATTAGATAAAAAAGCTGCCAACATTAAGGAAGGCATTGGCTCAGGAGACAGGCGCAGATCATAAGTAGGTTACACTGAAGGTTCGTTTTCAAGGCAGCCTAATTAAAGTCTGTCTTGCTCTTCTTCAAAAGAAGTGAAACTCATATCTGGTCTTTCATAGGACTGTTGAAGGCTTAAAAAAATAATGGCTGGAGTACTACAGGGCTCAGTACTGGCCCCCTTCCTTTTTACATGGAAACTGTAGTCAGAGATCTCAGCATCTGGTCAACAAATTCCCTCACCTTTGACTTCCATGTTGCAACAGCAGTTAGAAAATCCTTCTGTGTATCATAGCGGACTTCCAAAGGTATCTCATCTAGGTCAGTGGATTCTTTTGTCTCTCTGTAATCTGCCGTAATTAAGACTAATTATTGAATACAGTGCCACTTACAGCATGTATCTAGCCAGACATATTATGCATCTAGAAAGGTCCAAAAAGTTTCCTGACAAAAGAAGATTTACTTAAAAAAACTACGGCTATCAAAACAGACTAAAAGTCCTATCCCTATATGCTGTCTCTTATAGACTCCTACATGGAGATCAATGCCTGGCACTCCATGCTGTTGAAGACCCCACCCTAATGGATCACATACACCTTGACAGGATGAATGGCTACACAAACACACACACCATAAAGGTAAGACTCCACCAGTATAAAAATAAAATACATTGGAGACACCGATTCATTGTCCAATGGCTGCCCCATATCTGGAACAAATTGCCCCTGCATGTTATGCAGAGTGACACTCTTTGCCCCTTTCAAGACTAACTGTGATGATTGAATATGTACGTGCAAGATCATTCCCGACCTGACATGTTTTTCCCTCCTGGTAGTGGGGGAGTACATCTTGTTTTTTTTGCTTGTTTGTTTTTGAAAAGGTACACATGTTCAAACTTAGTTACTTAGTAGTTCCTATTACCTTAAGATCAACAAACAATGAAGTGATTACCTGTATAAAACAGAAAATGTGCTTGCAGAAAGATTTTGTGCAAACTTCACAATAAATAATGAAGCATGTCATAGTGCTAAAAAGCCAAGGGGATGCATCCCTTACATCACAACATGCTAAAAAACTGCCACAGGTAAAATTAAAACCTTCATGTAACTAGGTAATTTATCTGATGATTTACTACAAAGAATCAAGGAAAATCTAAATAAATTCCCATGAATCTTGTTAAACACAGTGTTAACGTGGATGCATCAAGACTTATGCAGTCTATAGTGGAATGAGTTCACACAGATGTTTCACATCATACCCCAAAATTTTAAACTCTACATCCTGGTCAGCTTTCATTGTAAAATCATGAGGAGCATCATAACAGAGCTTATCCATAACACACAGAAGGCTTATTTGTGTTATATATGGAATAGTAGGGGGTTGTTAAGAATCAAATTTGCCTTATTGAATCTTGTGCCATTTTAAGAGGTAACAGCACCATTTTATGATAGGCTGACAGCTCACATTAATTATCTTGACCTAGCTGAGGCTTTTGACAATATTCCACATAAGGGAATAATGGACAAATTAAAAACATTAAATATCTATGTATATGTAATTTAATAAATAACACATTCTATAAGCAACAGAATGCAACAATATTGGTGGAGTGTTACCTGCCTATTCTGCTGGGAGTTATCAATGGTACCCCATGGCACTCTCTGCTTGGGTCACTTCTTTTTTAACTATCCTCATATATAAAAATGAGAAATCAGGTATTGATAACCCAATATGCTAATGACTGTAAACTGAGTAACATAATTACTTCAAGAAAAAAATGCCAAAGTTCTCAGAGATGTTCTTGAAAATACACACCTGGTGAAGGATTAATCGTCTGACTGTTAAAGTCAATAAATGTAACATCATGAGACTTGGCAAAAAGTACATAAATTAAGTTTTCAAAACAACTGGTCAGATCTTAACAAGCAAACCATATTGGCAAAGGCTCTTGCCACCCCCATAGTGCCTTTTTTAGGCAATGCTCAAATTCTAAACCTACCACCCTAGAACACAAAAAAGGAAAAAAACTAAGGGTAATGCTGCTCAATGCCAGAAGTCTAAATCTCAAAATGCACGCACTCGAGGCCCTTCTCAGTATGGAGAACATCGATGTCTGTGCTGTGACAGAAACCTGGTTCAAGGCTCCTGAGAGCACCCCAGCGCTATCAGGTTTTACCTCATATCATGCGTTCCGGCCCCAAAATCCGGACAATACCAAGAAAGGAGGGGGTATCCATATTCATCAAGGACACCCACACCTCAAGACTGGTGGCAACGCACGATGCATCGGAGACCATCCAGGTGCAATTAACCATAGGCAAGACTGCTCTGCAAATTGTAGCATGTTACAGGCCACCCTCACAAACTCAGGAACCTCACATGGCCTTCCTGAAAACACTAGAGGGGATAAATGTATCACCAAACACCATCATACTAGGTGACTTCAATTACCCTAATATAGACTGGGAACACTACTCAAGCCCAAACACCCTAGCCCAAAAGTTCCTGGAATTCATAAACTCAAATGCCATGGAACAACTAGTCACCATCCCCACAAGAGGAGATAACATACTTGATCTCATCATCACGAACATGGGAGCACAATGTTCAACACGGGAGGTGTACCCCTCACTGGTGAGATCAGACCACAAACTAATCTCGCTGGAGGTCCTCATCCCCCCCCCACCTGAAATAAAAAGACCACAGTAAAGAACTTCTCAAAAGCCGACTTCACACTTCTAAAGACTAGTGTGGTCTCCTTTAAGGCCCCGAGGCGGCGGAAAACAGTACTCAAGCCGCTGAATCACTTACAAATGCCTTCTACCAGCACCTGCAGGACTGCATGGATAAGGCAATCCCAAGCAAAACAAAGACTTTTTTGTACCAAAGGCAAGCGTCCAGTCTGGTGGACTCCAGCCATAAACAAACTCTACAACAAAAGGAGGAAGCTACTACAAGATAGAGCAAAATCCTTAAAAGGTAAGACACCCTTGATCACTATAAGTAAAAAACTAAGAGCTCTCATAAAATCATCCAAAGCAAATTTCGAGAGAAAAATAGCTAAAGACTCAAAAGACAATCATAAGGCCTTCTTTAGCTATGTTAGAAACCTGGGAGGAAACTCCCAGATATGCTCAGAGCTAGTTCAAAATGATGTGAAGATTACTGATCCTACAGACATTGCCAACATACTGGCTGACAGGTTCAGTGCAAACTTCTCCCCCCCCCTCCCCCCCAAAAGGAGAGATATCTATACCAAATGATTGCAGCCCCCCAAACATCTCCAGCGCCCAAGTGAGAACTGCTCTCTCCAAAGCAAAAAACACAGCATCCATGGGACCTGATGGTGTCCCCGGCTGTGTGCTCCATGAACTCAATGAGGAATTAAACCCACAGCTAGGACAGCTGTTTAATCAAAGTCTTACCTCTGGATACGCACTCCAGGAGTGGCGCACTGCAACTGTGGTACCACTTCACAAAGGCGGTGCCTCCACCGACCCTGGAAATTACCGGCCCATTAGCTTGACAAGCCTTATCTGCAAAGCCATGGAGAGGATCATAATGGGCCTCATAAATAAAGACATAGGAATTTGCAGACTTTGGATCCAACCCAGTTTGGCTTTGTCAAAGGCAGATCATGCCTTTTAAACTTGGTTGACTTTTTGAAACAGTCACCAAAGCCATTGATGAGGGAAAGGCAGTCCATACAGCCTACCTCGATCTGGCTAAGGCCTTCGATACAATACCCCACTCGGGTATCATTGAAAAACTCATCAGCTTAAATGTCAACCCATACATCACAAGATGGGTTGCAAACTGGCTGAGTGACAGAACCCACAGGGTCAGAGTTGCTGGCGCCATGTCAGACTCAAAGCCTGTCACAAGTGGTGTCCCACAGGGCTCAGTCCTGGGCCCACTCTTGTTTGGCATCTACTTTTCCGAGGTACAAGCAAACACAGGAGGGTTATGGCTGACAAAGTTTGCAGATGACTGCAAACTGGGCGCCATAGTAGAAAACACATCTGACACAGATATCCTTCAGAAGGGTCTCACAGAAACGGATAACTGGTGCCAGAGCCACGGCCTAAAGTTAAATGCCAAAAAATGCATAGTCATACCCTTTGGGAAAAACAAGGTTACCCTAGCTACCAAATAGGTGGCAATCCACTGAGCACAGAAGAAGTTATCAGGGACCTGGGGACCCAGGTTGATAGTAGTCTGTCATTCGACACCCATGTAGCTAAAGTAGTTAGGAAGACCTTCTACATTGCCCACCTTATCATGAAGGGATTCTCATCTAGATCAAGGGAGGTCATAGTCTCCCTTTACTCATCACTCATCAGACCAATGATTGAGTACAATGCCCCATTCGAATGTATCTGACCCGACACTTGCAGCAGCTGGAGAGGCCACAAAAGTTCCTCACCAAAAGGATAAAGGGTCTCAAAAATCTGTCCTATGCTGCCCGACTGAAAGAACTCCAGCTCTATTCAGTCACTTACCGCTTGCTCAGAGGTGACCTTTGCCTAACATACAAGGCCATGTCAAACCCAGATTTGATGAATATGCTTCACCTTAAAAAATCTAGATCCATCAGAGCCACAAGGGCGGAGACTTAAACCTTGACACGGCTATTAATAGGACGTGCAGG